>NC_056447.1:45927936-46122936 GCF_018296145.1 Oncorhynchus tshawytscha | reverse complement strand
TAGATGAACACACATTTATTGTATATGTATTTATAAAGAGGGGCCACTCCAGTGCTATTCACATCTGACTGTCGCTGGAAAAGTCAACAAGACCACTGGCTTCACAGAGGAACTGACACAGACTGTAATACTTGTAGATTCTGCTGCTACTGCTTGCCATTTGAGGTCTAGGCAAGGTTACTGTAAAGCACTGTGTGGAAAATTCCCATGATCTGGATCGATGGACCATGTAACAGAGTGAGTTTTGGATACTTGTGGGCTTTTATAGAGCAACTGCTGATGTAAAAATGACACACATGGAGACATGCCAGTGCAATATGTTCAATTTATTTAGTTCGTAGTATGAAAGGGAACGCATGAGAAAATATGCCGTACACTATACAACAGTGGGGGTATATGGTCATACACACACACACAGGCGCTTCATCAGCACATGACATAATGCATAGATTCTACTAATAAATGCTAGTACAAGAACCCATAGCGATGCATGCACACACACACACACACGAGAGGGAGAGAGGTGTAAGGAAGGCATGTTTATGGTGGCCTGTCCAGGAGAAGGAGACCAGAGGAATTGGACAGTGAAGGGAGCCCCTGCCTGGCCCAGCACGCTCTGCTCCCTTCACTGTCCACAGACAGACAGACCGGCTGTTTTCATAGCTGCAGCTGTGCTGTCTTGTCCTCCGCTCCCTTTCATCAACCTTTCATTACGGAGGGGCTTCACAAAGATCTTCCAAACACACGCACCCGCGCACACACCGATGAACATATGCACACACTGGTATATGTACAAAAACTCACCCCAGTCCCTAGCCAAAAAGCTTTGGTTTAAGTGTCCCAGACACACTGTGCTGTAGGGTTGAATAATCTTAAAGAGTGGCGAGATAGAGGGAGGATTTGATTAAGACAACGACCCCTGAGAAAGACCACCAAGGTGGAGGTTAAGGACCCCCACATTCCCTGTCCCTCCACACACACACACACACACACACACACACACACACACACACACACACACACACACACACGACCAAGTCAAAGGGAGGAGTGTGTGTCTGTGGAGAGGGAGGTGGGTGACCTTAGGCTGAGGCGACAGGGGATCCGCTCTCACCTTCCCTCTCTTCCTCCACCATCTCTCTTCTTCGGTCCTTCTCCTCCCCTCGCACCTGCAGCAGGATCTGACTCTGGTTGAATAAACACTCCTTCAGTTTGTCCTCCGTCAGGGTGAGGCGTTCTTCCAACACAGAGACAGTCTATGGGGTAGGAGAGGATCACACACCAGTTTTAGACTAAAAGTCTTTCACGACTATGTCAACACTTCACTCATTTCAACATCTAACTCTGTATCATCTGCTGTTCTTTCATAAACATTACAATTGAGTTGCCAGATTGGAATAGAAGGGGAAGTATTTTATGGTTGCCAGATTGGGTTGAAATGAAGTGGTTTAGCCAGGGCTGCCAGATTTGGATTAAGAGTTAAGGGACTGACCTGAGTGAGGACGTCAAGCTGCTGGACGATGCGTTCCAGGGTGCTGCTGAAGTTCATGGGGAGGTCTGAGCGCATCTCCAGAGGGTACGTCATCCCCTGTTCCTCCCCCCTCCTGCCTCCCATCTGCCTGGACTGGGACCCAGATGTTGAACCCTGTCCACTACTGTGGCAGTCTTCATTGGGGTTGAGGCTGGTACTGGCAATCCGCCGTGCTGGCAAATTGTTTGCATGGCCGTTGATAGCCTTGAAAGAAAGAGGGGAGGGTGAATGCAACAGCTGACCAGGTTTGATTGATTTTGAAGTGAACATTAACTTTAAGGACCTCACAACTGAATTTGAGGGAAAGCATTGCCATTTATAACTCAATGGTTTTCTTGGTGCGGGGACTTCTGACCTGAACAGGACATCACAACAGTAAGATCTGTGGTTCCGTAGACGTCATGTGAGAGGGCTATTAACCAGGTAGAGACTGGTTTTATGAGACAACTTAATCTAGCCGGCTTTATCAACAACCCATTGACAATACGTAGACCAGAGATCATCAACTAGATTCGGCCGCAAGCAGATTTTTTCATGAGCGGAGGGTCAGGGGGCCAGAATATATATATTTTTTAAATGTTTTTTTTTTTTTTTTTAACTAGGCAAGTCAGTTAAGAACAAATTCTTATTTTCAATGACGGCCTAGGAACAGTGGGTTAACTGCCTGTTCAGGGGCATTGTACCTTGTCAGCTCGGGAATTTGAACTTGCAACCTTTCGGTTACTAGTCCAACGCTCTAACCACTAGGCTACCCTGCCGCACCATAATTACTAATCATTTGTAGACAGCAAATCTAATGCAAGAAGCCCAAACAGACATAATATTTGAATAAAATATAACCATTTCAAACCTTGTTTACATTTGTTTACGATCATTTACATTGAGTGTACAAAACATTAGGAACACCTGCTCTTTACATGACAGACTGACCAGGTGAAAGCTATGATCCCTTATTAAAATGTCACTTGTTAAATCCACTTCAATCAGTGTAGATGAAAAGGGTGAACGAGCAATACAAAATATTGAAGTGCCTTTGAACCGGGTATGGTTGTAGGTGCCGGGCGCCCAGTTTGAGTGTGTCAAGAAGTGCCACACTGCTGGGTTTTTCACACTCAACAGTTTCCTGTGTGTATCAAGAATGGTCCACCACCCAAAGGACATCCAGCCAACTTGACACAACTGTGGGAAGCACAGGTACAAGTCAATATTAGGAAGGTGTTCCTAATATTTTGTAGACTCAGGGTCTCTCTCTCTCTCTCTCTCTCTATTATGCGGGGAATACATTGGAACAGATTTCCAAAATAAAAATAACAACTGATTTGCTGGTGTATTTACAGTCTTATTTCCAACAATAAAAAAATAAACAATTACAATGTAACCCTTTGCTCAGAAAACTTGGGGGGCCAAATAAAATCCCCCATGGGCTGCCAGTTGGGAAACCCTGACTGCTGCCGGTTGGGAAGCCCTGACTGCTGGCGGTTGGGAAGCCCTGACTGCTGCCGGTTGGGAAGCCCTGACTGCTGGCGGTTGGGAAGCCCTGACTGCTGGCGGTTGGGAAGCCCTGACTGCTGCCGGTTGGGAAGCCCTGACTGCTGCCGGTTGGGAAGCCCTGACTGCTGCCGGTTGGGAAGCCCTGACTGCTGCCGGTTGGGAAGCCCTGACTGCTGCCGGTTGGGAAGCCCTGACATAGAGGAAGTGGTTACAACCGTAATGCTAATGACAAAACATGGCAAATGTGTTAGTTCATGAATCCTATAAGCTGTAAAGCCTAGCCAGTCACTCTCCCCTCCCACTCTACATCCCTCCCTCTGGCCAATAATGTTTTTACAGTAGAGGAACGGAGACGATGAGAGGAGAGAGACTGTGCCCAAGAAGGCCAAGGTAACATCTCTAAAAGACAATCACCCTCACGTAGCACTCACGTCCGTAGCCATGAAATGCTTTAAAAGGCTGGTCATGGCTCACATAAAACCCATCATCTCAGACACCTGGACCCACTCCAAATCACCAAAACAGATCCACAGATACACTCCACACTGCTCTCTCCCACCTGGACAAGAGGAACACCTACGTGAGTATGCTGTTCATTGACTACAGCTCAGCGTTCAATACAATAGTGTCCTCCAAGCTCATCACTAAGCTAAGGACCCTGAGACTGAACACCTCCCTCTGCAACTGGATCCTGGACTTCCTAATGGGCCGCCCTCAGGTGGTAAAGGTTAGCAACAACATATCCGCCACGCTGACCTTCAACACAGGGGCCTCTCGGGGGTGCGTCTTTAGTCACCTCCAGTACTCCCTGTTCGCCCACGACTGCGTGGCTACGCACGACTCCAACACCATTATTAAGGTTGATGACGACACGACGGTGGTAGGCCTGATCACCGACGACGAGACAGCCTATTAGAGGTTAGTGACCTGGCAGTGTGGTGCCAGGACAATAACCTCTCCCTCAACAAGACAACAGAGTTGACTGTGGACTACAGGAAAGGGAGGGCTGAGCACACCCTCAATTATCTCCTGCACATCAACTCAGTACTGGTACCTGTGTATATAGCCAAGTTATAGATACTCATTGAGTATTTATTCCTTGTGTTATTATTTTTCTATAATTTTATATGCATTGTAGGTAAGGGCCTGTTATTAAGCATTTTGTTGTTAGTCTACAGCATGTGACAAATTACATTTTACTTGTTAACTTGAGCGGTTATGACCCGAGAGACTTGGGGAGTAGGACTCATCGTATTGGCTTGCTCCTAATAAAACAGCAAACAGTTAAAAAAACAGGGTCAACGAGTTGGAGAACTTTCCTACATATTCTGAGACCAAATCCATACCTCCTGAAGCAAGATAAACAATAGAAACTAGCTGCAGCCCATCCTTAGAGACAGTAAATCATTGAATTTCATACATTTTATTAAAAAGGAATGTCTTTATTCAAAGCAGGCTCACGTGTTCCTGCTTTGGAAACACAACCCAAGACCACGCAGACAGACAAGGATCAACACGATCTACAATGTTGCTGCAACACACAGACTTCAGATCACTTCTAGCACACAGACAAAGATACAGACAAGATGTGTCCCGGCCCCATACAATACACATACACATGGACACAGACAAAAACAACGTGCTAGCGAGCTTCCTGGGCAGGGTAAGGGAGGTACAGGGGCGAGGAGATAAAGAGAAGGAATGAGACAAGAGAGGAAGGAGGTGGTGAGTGGGGGCTTAATGCATGGAGGAATCGATTCCTGCCTTGTTTCCTGTGCACTTACATCAAAGAGTCTTGGGGGGGAGAAGGGGGTGGAAGGGAGAGGAAGGAGGGCTTGGTCCTGACTGGAGGTGAACAAAGCTGTCAGTGTGAAGAGGGACTCCAACTGGACTCCTTTCTATCTCGCTTTTCCCCTCCCTTCTCCCCCCTCTCTCGGTTACTCTCTCTCTGACCCCCCCGGGCCGCATCTGGGCAACATCTGTTGTGTTCATTAATGCTCAGCAGACCCAGACCTGACTCCATCCATCTCTCTTTTCGCTTCCTCTTGCGTCTTTCCCTTCTCTTGCAGGAAGTTGGAGAGCAATCAGACATTAAGAGGCAGCATACCATGTGTCAATCACTAAACACACACACTGTGCTCGTTTGCCATGTCATGTGGAATGGCGAGACACGGCCCATTGCCACAGCAAGCAAGGCCATCGGTGGCATTCTGCCAGCTCGGCTGTCTGTTCGGTTGGTCGGTGGGAGAAGAGTGGGCGAACAGAAACTTTAATCAAACTACAGAACCATTCCCAGATAGATAACAGAGCTGGAGCACAGTCTGTCTGATACCACTGTAACACTTGGTCTGATACCACAGTGTTAGTATGTAATATTATGAAAACTTCAATCCAGAGGTTGACAACTGAAGGCCGTTATCTGTTACAATTACAGAAGGGCTGGCATAATATTCTGTAACATACCCGCGGGTAAAGGGTAAGAGTACTGTTTTAATATCAGCTCCCTATGCAAGTGTCATTGACAGAGTATATTTACAGAAATGGATAACATATAGCAATATTAGATACGTATGATAATTGTTTACACATTTTTTTAAAGGTTTGTGATGTTTCCATTAACAGCATCTTCAGCCCATATAAGGTCATGCCACTCTGTCTACAGTGAACACTTTGTCCCAGATTTTGAAGTGGACACAGGTGGACAGCCAGCGCCAGCAGTGTACCCAATTAATGCCAATGACCAATTCATTTATCTCCCTGTCCTCGCCAGCCACTAGCCAGCCTCTCCATCTCACCCAGACGATTAGAAATGAGTATGTCTAAAATGACAGACTATTCCCTATGCACTGCACTACTGTTGATGAATACCCTATGGGCTCTGGTCTAAAGAAATGCACTATAAAGGGAATAGGGTGCCATTTGGTACTCATTCTATATTTATGAGCTACTCCAGCAGAGTGGTCTGAGAGAGAAGAAACAATCAGAATAATTGTTATAGGCTGTGTCTGTTGTTGCTGTGGGATATATAGCACAGCAAATATACAATTATAGTGTTGTTGTTAGGGGGGGTAAGTTGATTTCTTACTTTCTCTTGTGGATTTAGACAGCTAACATGCCATGTTACTAAACTAGTTTGATTGAGTTGTTGACTAAAGTGTTAGATTAAAGGAAAATAGATAAATACATACACAAGTGGTCAAAAGTTTGGACACACCTAGTCATTCCAGGGTTTTCCTAATTTGTACTATTTCCTACATTGTAAAATAATATTGAAGACATCAAAACTATGAAATAACACATATGGAATCAAGTAGTAATCAAAAAGTGTTAATGTCAAAATATATTTAAATGTGAGATTATTCAAAGTAGCCCCCCTTTCACAGTTTTGCACACTCTTAGCATTCTCTCAACCAGCTTCACCTGGAATGCTTTCCCAACAGTCTTGATTATGTTTCCACATATGCTGAGCACTTGTTGGCTGTTTTTCCTTCACTCTGTGGTCCAACTCATCCCAAACCACCTAAATTGGGTTGAGGGTGGGTGATTGTGAAGAATGGGATGGCGTATTGCTGCATAATACTGTGGTAGCCATGCTGGTTAAGTGTGCCTTGAACTCTAAATCACAGACAGTATCTCCAGCAAAGCACAACCACACCTCCTGCGTCACAGTGGGAACACATATGCGGAGATCATCCGTACACCTACTCTGCGTCTCACAAAGATACGGAGGTCGGAAACAAAAATCTCAAATTCGGACATCCACTGGTCTAATGGTCTAATGTCCATTGCTCGTGTTTCTTGGCCCAAGTAAGTCTCTTCTTCTTATTGGTGTCTTTGCAAAAATTTGACCATGAAGGCCTGATTCACACAGTCTCCTCTGAACAGTTGATGTTGAGATGTGTCTGTTACTTGAACTCTGAAGCATTTATTTGGGCTGACATTTATGAGGCTGGTAACACTAATGAACTTGTCCTCTGCAGCAGAGATAACTCTGGGTCTTACTTTCCTGTGGCAGTCCTCATGCAAGCTAGTTTAATCAAAGCGCGTGATGGTTTTCGTGACTGCACTAGAAGAAACTTTCAAAAGTTCAACTTTTTCTGGATTGACTGACCTTCATGTCTTAAAGTAAATGATAGACTGTCATTTCTCTTTGCTTACTTGAGCTGTATTTTCCATAATCTGGACTTGGTCTTTTACCAAACAGGGCTATCTTCTGTATACCACCCCTACCATGTCACAACACAACTGATTGGTTCAAACGCATCGAGGAAAGAAATTCCACAAATTAACTTTTAACAAGGAACACCTGTTAATTGAAATGCATTCCAGGTGACTACCTCATGAAGCTGGTTGAGAGAATGCCAAAAGTGTGCAAAGCTGTCAAGGCAAAGGGTGGCTACTTTTAAGAATCTCAAATATATTTAGATTTGTTTAACACTTTTTTGGTTACTACGTGACTCCAAGTATTATTTCATAGTTGATGTCTTCACTATTACGGTACAAGGTAGAAAATATAAAAAATAAAGAAAAACCCTTGAATGACTAGGTGTGTCCAAACTTTTGACTGGTACAGTATATCATACACAGATATTAAAAAGAGAAAATGCAAGGTTTTCTGTGTGTGTGCACGTGCGTGTCCTCAGTCCACATTTCTCCATTCCCTTCCCCTATAAACACATAGGCAAGTAGAGCAGAGTGCCGCTACTCTCTGTCCGCCTGCTGATGGGGAAGGGAACATTTCCTCGTCACAGGATGCCATGGTAACACCATTAGTCAGCCTCAGAGAACAAGGAAATGGGTTGTTAATTGGATTCGTTCTGACATTCTTGATTTCTTGTTTCTAGTTTTTGATTTATTATTTGTTTGACAATTTACTGCACTGTTAAGAGCTAGTAAAAAGCATTTCAATGAACCCACTATAACATCTCCTAAACTGTGTACGGCGAACACCACACTTATTTGGATTTGAAATCCTTATGGAAATCAAAGGAGGCACTATCTCCCCTGACCCCGCCCAGGTTCTGTCTCACACACTGCAGTCATTTTGACCATCTTCCTTTATGAGTCTTGGAGATCAAAGCGTTTGTGGGAGTTCGTAGCAATGAGTACCTGGGTTCAAATACCATTTTGGGTCTTTCAAAAACTTGAGCATTTGTTTTAGCCTAGTAGTTCTCAAACTTTGGGGGGGGGACAGAGGACGGTGCCAAGTCCAGCTATAACAGGGTGTAATTTCAAAACTGGGTAGTGCATTATTAGTTCCTCTTGTCATGTTAGTAATTTATATTTATAACGTGTCAGAAATGTCTAAATCAACTAGCCCATGTCAGCTAACTTTTAAACTTTTTTTGTCACTCAAATATCACATGAATACACATTAGACAGGGCAAAATGTATAGACTTCCAAGAAATGTGCTTTAAAACTGCAACATTTTCTTTGCACCCCATGACAAAATGTGTAGAACTGCTGGAAATAAGCTTTAAACCTACAAAATTCTCTCCAACAAGAGGGGTGTAAACAGTGTGTCATGAACAGTGCTTGTGCCCATCGAAATCGACGTGGCACATGTTCCCCAATGCTGGAAAGGGGGCCACGTGTAAAAAATAATATGTTTCAAAACCACTGTTTTAGCACACCTGTAGTGCTAGGTGGGCAGGGTTAGCACTTTCAGGATTTTTCTATTGGTTGCAATGCAACAGGCAAGCTCAATCAACTCCAGCTAAAGTATTTCAAATAACTATTGAACCAAGGTCTGCTGGAGGGGAACTGGCTGGCCAGGTTAAAAGTGTCTGCTCTCTGGCCTCAGTCAGTCTGTGTGTGTGTGTGAGATACGCGGGTCAGCGGTTTGTTCACCCGCAGCTGCTACAGCCCGACTCTGTGATAAAGTGAAAATCTGAGGTCAGCAGCCGACCCTAACCTGCGAACATAGAAAATACGGATGGCAGAACAATTGACAGGACTTTTTAGATAAGCCTGTTTCTGCTTATAATGTAATCTTGTCTATAATT
The DNA here is from genome assembly GCF_018296145.1 of Oncorhynchus tshawytscha. Taxonomy (NCBI): domain Eukaryota; kingdom Metazoa; phylum Chordata; class Actinopteri; order Salmoniformes; family Salmonidae; genus Oncorhynchus; species Oncorhynchus tshawytscha. Next base: position 46,113,908 of record NC_056447.1, on the reverse strand, counting down.
AGATACATGCAGCTTCTCTTCGGTCAGTGCTTGTTGCTCTAGAAGACTAAGTAAACATTTACGCATTAGAATAATGTAATAAATCGATAGAATTATCGGTAAGTTTATCTCTGCTTCTCTCGCCCAACAAAGACGTTTAGGGACCGGGGAGAAAATGCTAAAAAAATAAAATTGGAAACATTTTTCCATGTAAAAATGTCCAAGTGACATTGGTTTGACCGGCTTTAAGGAAATTAAAAGCTATTGAAACGACCCAACGTGATTTCTTTGGCTTAGATGCATATTTTGTGTGGTTGAAATACTATCAGCGTGTATGATGCTGATAAAGATACCACCTTTACAGATGGTCCCTAAACGCACACTCAGATTAAAGAAATAAATCATATTTTTCCACTCCTGTTCCGGAGTCAAAATTTACATTAGGTTTATATTTTTACTGCAAGAAATGCTTAATTCTTCAGGAGTTATTATAATATTAGGATATGTGAGAGGCTATAGACCTACAGTCGGTGTCCAGATGGGTTAAATGGAATAGTAGCCTATCTGAACAGTACAGTTCACTTGATGTGTCATTTTGAAGTCTCCATCTTGTGACTGTCGAATTTGTATAGCGCCTCACAAATAACACTGCTATCATCATCTTTTACCACTTCACCAAACATTAGACTAATGTTCTGGCCCTTCTATTCATTTTGAACTCTCTATTTCACAGCTTTTCTCTTATTGAATTAAACTCCTACATTTTCCTTTCTGCCTCAGCGGATCGACGTAAAGTTCCCAAAAGCATTTGTCAATTGGTGTGTATTTGACATGCTACAGTTAGGCCCTAAAGCTTAGGCTTCGGCTACGTACTAACGGCAGATAAAAAATAATGAAAGACAAAACCTCAATGTAGCAGTATACAAATTGCACAATAATTCTACATTCTTGGATTTTTAATGCATAGTTTTTTCTTTATTTAACCCACCACCAACCAATGGCCATTCAGAGACCGATCCCTCTTCTTCTCACCCATGCACACTAACTTTACCATGTTTTCAGCTACCATCAGGATACACACTAACTTTACCATGTTTTCAGCTACCATCAGCATACACACTAACTTTAACATGTTGTTTTCAGCTACCATCAGGATAAGGCCAGGGAATAGAACCAAGTACAGCTAGGCTGCTTAGCTTGCTTTGTTCATATTAGTGCCCAACATATCCTTCATTAACTAACCTTGCTATATAATATCTGTAATACAGTACAAAATCTATATCTAATTTTAGCTAACAGAACAACAACACCCTAAGTTCCTTTTGTCCTGCAGTTAGTGGATTGTTATTTAGACTGCATAACAAGTACGTGGTCACCCCAGGGTGAATAAATAGCCTTATGGTCTGCGTTCTCAAATGGTACCATATTCCCTATTTAGTGTACTACTTTTGACCAGAACCCACAGGGCTTTGGTCAAAAGTAGTTCACTATGTAGGGAATAAGGTGCCATTTTGGGATACAGTCAGTTCTGGCTGGCTGGCTGCTGGGGTGATATCAAAATATGGTGTCCTGTTAAAGTAGGCCATTTCCTGTGTTGGGACAAGCCACAGCTGTCCCCTGTCACCTAGTCAGGTGAGGCTCAGAGGGCTCTAAAGCTCTATTTCCTGTTGGGCTCTACATATTAACAGTCTGGGTAGCAGAGCGGATGGAGGGATCCCTTTACAGTACAGCTAGGCTACCCATTGCCCTCATCCTCTGTCATGCAAACAAAAGCGCACAAATACAACCGTGTGCATGTACACAGACAAATTCTCACACACTAAATTGTATACATTTAAATCTCCCTTATCTCAATCTCCCTCACAAACATCTCCAGCAGATGTGATCTAACTTGATATTGTGTCGGTTTTTTATGAAGTCTATTATTCTCTTGAAAAGCTTGTTTTGAAAGAAGAGGAAACCGGAGGTGGGTCTTGTGGCTGTGAAGAAGAGGCCACTTCCTCTTTATCCCTCTCTCCCCCTCAGCCCATCCCGCCCTCTTTCAGTCTGTATCTCTTTTCTCTCCCTCCCTCTCGCCTCAGACATCTGAAATGAGTCCTCCCACACATGGGCTCAAATATCCTGTTCCACAGATGCCATAAAAAATAAAGACAGCACTGCATTTTATAAGCAACTCTGTGCAACTAAGTGGTTATGTCATGTTGTGATTGTAACCAGGTCGAAGGAGGTAGCACGGGGCATGGAGGGAGAATGGGAACAGTAAACAACCGGCCCCGGTAATAAAAACAGCACTGACTGAGCAGTCAATGTTCAATGACAGGTGGACTGGTATCGCCATCTCACGGACACAACTCCCTCTTTAAATTGTAACCATCCTCTTTTATCTAGAACAAGTATCCTTAGTATTTATCTCCATATTGCTGCCCTGTAGGCTACCTAAAACTCTGACAAGACAAAATGCTGTGAAGGGAACTCTGATGCCAAGGCAACATGGTAAACAGTAGAGAAAGATAGATAGAGTATTCCTGAAAAGGAGCAGCAACGTGAGTAGGAAAGGAAGGAGAGAAGGGAAGAGAGAGCGAGAATCTTGGCAGAAGAGATGCAGACAGACAAACAAGGGAGAACAGATGAGGCAAAGAGGTGTTCTGACCCAGTTCTGGAGGAAGGAGGGATGAGATGTTACCCATTCCTACTGAGAGAAGACTGATGACTCATCACCAACAGAGAACAGACACTACAACACTGGAAACACAGCGGAGGCGTATGCTTCTCTGAATGTCTCAGTGCTCTACTGGTACCGTTGTAACCATGTTCCATGTGTTACTGTGCTAGCAAAGCTATGAAGCAGTCCAGTAATATGAAGAGAGGCGGGCACGATCATGTGTTACTGTGCTAGCAAAGCTATGAAGCAGTCCAGTAATATGAAGAGGCAGGCACGATCATGTGTTACTGTGCTAGCAAAGCTATGAAGCAGTCCAGTAATATGAAGAGGCAGGCACGATCATGTGTTACTGTGCTAGCAAAGCTATGAAGCAGTCCAGTAATATGAAGAGGCAGGCACGATCATGTGTTACTGTGCTAGCAAAGCTATGAAGCAGTCCAGTAATATGAAGAGGCGGGCACGATCATGTGCTACTGAAACAATGAACCGTCCTGCAGAGAGAGACATGCATTAACACAACCAAATATCGACCTTGATGTAACATTTATGTAGCAACACTGCATGGACATGAGATGTGCTATGACATTGTGATCTATGCTAAATTGTTCAGCTGTTGTCATTTATATTGTGTAACAGCATAACATGCAGCTGTCCTGAGACAAAGCGATACAGGCTGTTATGTTGTTACCCATTTGCAGCGTTGTTATGGTGATAGAACCGTTGTTAGTGCTACCAGGGAACGAGGTGGACGATTATTACGCTGCTCTTCTCAACATCAGAACCAACCCCGCCATTCAATTCTCTCTCTAAGATGTATGCACACTTGCGGACAAGTCCTGATGTGGATTTGAGCGCTGCTAAATAACCATGGCAACCCACCCAGATCTCTTCACAGCTCTTCAATCCAGAGCTAGTCATTTGTGTCGAATTGTAATTGTTATTGTTCAGGTTTATCCAGAACATGAGCAAAAGTATGTGGACACTAACTGCTCTTCTAACATCTCATTCCAAAATCATGGGCATTAATATGGAGTTTGTCCCCCCTTTGCTGCCATGCTCCACTTTTCTGGGAAGGCATTCTTATAAAAGATGTTGGAACATTGCTGCAGGTACTTGCTTCCATTCAGTCACAAGAGCATTTGTGAGGTGGGGCACTGATGTTGGGCGATTAGGCCTGGCTCGCAGTCGGCGTTCCAATTCATCCCAAAGGTGTTTGATGGGGTTGAGGTCAGGGCTCTGTGCAGGCCAGTCAAGTTCACCACACCAATCTCGACAAACCATTTCTGTACGGACATCGCTTTGTGCATGGGGGCATCGTCGTGCTGAAACAGGAAAGGCCCTTCCTCAAACTGTTGCCACACAGTTGGAAGCACAGAATCATCTAGAATGTAATTGTATGCTGTAGCATTAAGAATTCCCTTCACTGGAACTAAGCCAGAACCATGAAAAACACCCCCTGACCATTATTCCTCCTCCACCAAACTTTAAACTTGGCACTATGCCTGCGGCAGGTAGCGTTCTCCTGGCATCCGTAAAATCCGTTTTTGTCCGTCGGACTGCCAGATGGTGAAGCGTGATTCTTCATTCTAGAGAACACTTTACACCACTCCAGCCGACGCTTAACGTTGCGCATGGTGATCTTAGGCTTGTGTGAGTCTGCTCGGCCATGGAAACCCCTTTCATGAAGCTCCTGACGAACAGTTATTGTGCAGTTTGGTACTCGGTAGTGAGTATTGCAACCGAGGACATATGATTTTTAGGCGCTAAGCTCTTCAGCACTTGGGGGACCCCATTCTGTGAGCTTGTGTGGCCTACCACTTTGCAGCTGAGCCGTTGTTGCTCCTAAACGTTTCCACTTCACAATAACAGCACGGACAGCTCAGCAGGGCAGAAATTTGACGGACTGACTTGTTGGAAAGGTGGCATCCTATGACTGCCACATTGAACGTCACTGAGCTCTTCAGCACGGGCCATTCTACTGCCAATGTTGGTATATAATGATTGCATGGCTATGTGTTCAATTTCATATGTCAGCAACGGGTGCGGCTGAAATAGCCGAATCCACTAATTTGAAGGGGTGTCCACATACATTTGTATATATAGTGTATCCAGTTGTCAACCGTCGGCCAGGCATGCGTCGGCCAGGCATGGTTCAAGAAGAAGGGATTGATGCAACTGGGATTAACAGTACTGTATGCTACTCAATAGCTACATGGGTTCAATTGTAAAGTTGTGTCTGAGGCTGCCATTGTTAACATGTATGATGTTGTTAACCATACAGAGGTGCAGGTTAAAAAAGGACAGGATATGGAGTGCATACCTACAAATAGCTGCTTTCAAAACATTCAGGGAGCCTATTGCTTCACTTCAAATTGTAGCGGTCGTTATTGTTGATGTTTGTGTGCCGTTGACAGAGGTCAGAGTGTTAAAAGTTAACGAGACAGGTCTCTGTGCAGCAGAGACTAACCCAAGCTCATTTCAGCTCCATTGACGGCTCATTCATTCAATAACCTCGTTTAGTTGGAGCGGTTGTTCTTGTGTTGTTGATATGCCTGCCACTGGCGGCAGAATTCAAATAGATGCTTCAGTGTGGCTGTGTACGAATCACCACCCTATTTCATATATAGTGCACTACTTTGGATGGGCCCTGGTCAAATGTAGCGCACTATATAGTGAATAGCGTGCCATTTGAGACATACCCTAGGTGTTTGGTTGTGACTGTGTGTGTAGCAGGGATCCAGGACACCAACCCAGCATCCTGGTCTTTCTAACATAACAGTACGCCAATGTAATCGTAAAGGGAAGTGGAGGTTAAACGTCCTGCAGGGCGACACCCCCGCTCACCAGTCTCACGCAAACACACCAGGAATATCAGAGGCCGAGTTGTCTCACACACGTCTCGTTCTGTGAGTGTATCCATCTATCTATCACCTATATGGGTTGAAACAGGGCAACAATGTAGTGACTGAAACTAGAGAGAAAGAGGTGTGAGTCATACTCGTTGTCAGTGACTGCTGTGCTGTTTTAATCATACCGTGGAGTGTATTTCAAATCCAACAACATTGACATAACAGCCCCTTTGCTGAGCCTCAGGCTGCTCCAAGCCTGTGATGTGTTGTATGGCAGGTTGGCTACTCTGACAGCAAAAAAGTCAAGAGAGTTTTAGTGCAGATAGTATTGTATTCATTATAAATCAAAATGTTGTCATAATGCCTCAATGCTAACGTACCAAAACTTGACAATAGGATGTATGTTATGCATAAAAACATTAAAGAAACATTGTTGTAATAAGTGGACACTATTCCATATTAGAAGCCAACCATGATGCTTTACCTAGAATTCAAAGCACATAGGAACAAACTGTCTCAAGCTTTTGGTAGACACCCATCTGGAGATGCTTTTCAATAACAATACCAGGTCTGCCACAGCAGAAGAGAGAACGAGAGATGAGGGGGAGTGGTAACGTGGTTTTACATAAAAAGGCAAACAATCACAGAGTAGATACAGTGTGTGTGGGTTGCAGACAGTGCTGGGTTCAGGTCAGCCTTGTAGACTAATAGTAGCTGGCGGGCTGTGGCAGATACAAATTGTTGTGTGTGTGTGTGTGACACAGATGAGCGAGGCGGGCGGCAGGCAGAGGGCAGGCAGCGAGCTGTGCCGTAATGCATCAGAGCAGGAAGCTATTAACATGGCATTACCAGGCGGATGAGGATGAGGGGCAGGAAATGACATTCTGCTGCTGCTGCCAAACCTCTCCCCAGCCTCCTCCTCTCCTGATGTCACAGCACTCCTTCCCCACGGGTAATTGATTATTACGGCCTTCCATAGGCTCAATGTCTGTATGTGTGTCTGTGGCGCACACACACACAAACACAGCTAGATGACTAAACCCACATTTGAGCATTCCCCCTGCTGTGAATGACGCAAAATATTTAGAAGTACTGTAGTCAGAGATATTACAGTCACTATAAGGCCAGCCAATGAGCTAGCTGCTGTTAGCTTGCATAATGCTGCATCCAATATCAAGGAGCTTAAGTCAATTGATAATGTTATTCCAGCAACACTTCCTATGACCTTCTACATAAGCACGTATAGCTACTCATAAGCATGCCATAAACCCATAACTCAGGCATCTAGCTGCTAGATTCTATCCTTATATAATAGGCAGTAAATTCAGACAGCCTGAATGTGAACTGTCTGAGTTGGCCAACTGGCTCCTTGACAGATTTTGTTTTTTGACAAATGTGAGTGTTTGTTGTGAAATGTTGTTGGTGTCTGAGTGTTTTAGTAGTGATGACTTGACATGTAACACAGGGTTTTGACTAGATAGTATACAGCTTATGTCAGAATTGACTTTTGAATGCAGATTAGGAGAATAAACAAAGCAGGTTAGGATAATTATATTAAAAGGGTTACGGTTAGCTAAAATGAAAAACATTTCAATTTTTTACAACAATTTGACATAAGATGCAGCTTATCTACCAATGACCGTAACACAGCTCCTACAGACATACAGTAGTAAATGTTCCCTGACCTGTTCCTTGGCTAGTGGTCAATCACTAATAACACTATAGGCACTTCACTGTCCCAGCTATCTTCCAATTTGAAAAGAAGGCCAGGAGGTGAGACAATAGACAGTCATGTATTATTATAAACAAGCATGATGCCAACAAAGTCACACAGAGAATGCACCAGGTGAGAAGTGGTATTATGGTAGTTTATTTTGATGCCCTAGTAAATGAGGTACTACAAGCCTTGTGTGATAAGTAACATAACCCAATTGTACCAATTTAGACAACATCAAATAATACATTTCCTACAACGTGCGATTCAAACTTCTTTACAACTCCATTGTTTCCCTGACATTTAGCCTGTGATGGTTCAACCCTAACCATATGAAAGAGGGGGTAGATAGAGGAGAGAAAGAGGGGTAGATAGAGAGGGGAGAGATAATAGACAGAGCAGATAGAGTAGAAAGAAGGGAGCTAGAGGGGGGAGAGAGAATAGACAGAAGAGAGAGATAATAGATAGAGAGGAGAGAGATAATAGATAGAGACAAACCAAAACAAAGGCAAAGTCTTCTCATGCTTTGTTGATTTCAAAATTGCCTTCGACTCAATTTGGCACGAGGGTCTGCTATACAAATTGATGGAAAGTGGTGGTGTTGGGGGTAAAACAAGACATTATAAAATCCATGTACACAAACAACAAGTGTGAGGATAAAATTGGCAAAAAACAAATTTCTTCACACAGGGCCAGGGGGTGAGACAGGGATGCAGCTTAAGACCCACCCTCTTCAATATATATATATATAAACGAATTGGCGCGGGCACTAGAAGTCTGCAGCACCCGGCCTCACCCTACTAGAATCTGAAGACAAATGTCTACGGTTTGCTGATGATCTGGTGCTTCTGTCACCAACCAAGGAGGGCCTTCAGCAGCACCAAGATATTTTAAACAGATTCTGCCAGACCTGGGCCCTGACAGTAAATCTTAGTATGACAAAAATAATGGTGTTCCAAAAAAAGGTCCAGTCGCCAGGACCACAAATACAAATTCCATCTAGACACCATTGCCCTAGAGCACACAAAAAACTATACATACCTTGGCCTAAACATCAGCGCCACAGGTAACTTCCACAAAGCTGTGAACGATCTGAGAGACAAGGCAAGAAGGGCATTCTATGCCATCAAAAGGAACATAAAATTCAACATACCAATTAGGATCTGGCTAAAAATACTTGAAATCAGTCAGAGCCCATTGCCCTTTATGGTTGTGAGGTCTGGGGCCCGCTCACCAACCAAGACTTCACGAAATGGGACAAATACCAAATTGAGACTCTGCAAAAATATCCTCCGTGTACAACGTAGAACACCAAATAATGCATGCAGAGCAGAATTAGGCCCATACCCAGTAATTATCAAAATCTAGAAAAGAGACGTTAAATTCTACAACCACCTAAAAGGAAGCGATTCCCAAACCTTCCATAACAAAGCCATCACCTACAGAGAGAAGAGAAGAGTCCCCTAACCAAGCCTGTCCTGGGGCTCTGTTCACAAACACACGTCACAGAGCCCCAGGACAGCAACACAATTAGACCCAACCAAATCATGAGAAAACAAAAAGTTAATTACTAGACACATTGGAAAGAATTAACAAAAAAACAGAGCAAACTAGAAGCCTATTTGGCCCTAAACAGAGAGTACACAGTGGCAGAATACCTGACCACTGTGACTGACCCAAACTTAAGGAAAGCTTTGACTATGTACAGACTCGGTGAGCATAGCCTTGCTATTGAGAAAGGCCGCCGTAGGCAGACATGGCTCTCAAGAGAAGACAGGCTATGTGCTCACTGCCCACAAAATGAGGTGGAAACTGAGCTGCACTTCCTAACCTCCTGCCCAATGTATGTATATTAGAGACACATATTTTCCTCAGATTACACAGATCCACAAAGAATTCAAAAACAAACCCAATTTTGATAAACTCCCATATGTACTGGGTGAAATTCAACAGTGTGCCATCACAGCAGCAAAATTTGTGACCTGTTGCCACAAGAAAAGGGCAACCAGTGAAGAACAAACACCATTGTAAATACAACCTATATTTATGCTTATTTATTTTCCCTTGTGTACTTTAACTATATATTTTTTATTGTTTATTTCACTTTTGTATATTATCTACGTCACTTGCTTTGGCAATGTTAACACGTTTCCCAAGCCAATAAAGTCCCTTGAATATAATTGAATAGATGAGAGAAGAGAGTAGAGAGAATAGATGAGAGAAGAGAGTAGAGAGAATAGATGAGAGAAGAGAGTAGAGAGAATAGATGAGAGAAGAGAGTAGAGAGAATAGATGAGAGAAGAGAGTAGAGAGAATAGATGAGAGAAGAGAGTAGAGAGAATAGATGAGAGAAGAGAGTAGAGAGAATAGATGAGAGAAGAGAGTAGAGAGAATAGATGAGAGAAGAGAGTAGAGAGAATAGATGAGAGAAGAGAGTAGAGAGAATAGATGAGAGAAGAGAGTAGAGAGAATAGATGAGAGAAGAGAGTAGAGAGAATAGATGAGAAGAGAGTAGAGAGAATAGATGAGAAGAGAGTAGAGAGAATAGATGAGAAGAGAGTAGAGAGAATAGATGAGAGAAGAGAGTAGAGAGAATAGATGAGAGAAGAGAGTAGAGAGAATAGATGAGAGAAGAGTAGAGGAGAGAATAGATGAGAGAAGAGAGAGAATAGATGAGAAGAGAGTAGAGAGAATAGATGAGAAGAGAGTAGAGAGAATAGATGAGAAGAGAGTAGAGAGAATAGATGAGAAGAGAGTAGAGAGAATAGATGAGAAGAGAGTAGAGAGAATAGATGAGAAGAGAGTAGAGATAATAGATGAGAGAAGAGAGTAGAGAGAATAGATGAGAGAAGAGAGTAGAGAGAATAGATGAGAGAAGAGAGTAGAGAGGAGAGAGATAATAGATGACAGAAGAGAGAGCATAGAGAGAGAACAGAGAGGAGAGAGATAATAGATGAGAGAGATAATAGATGAGAGAAGAGAGAGCGTAGATAAAGCTGTCATTATGAGCGGTTAAGGGCTGATGGAGTAGGAGAACATTGTTCTAACCAGAGCCATATTCCACTCTGCAAACACCTAGAGAACAAACACCCTGGATCCTACACACAATCCAACAGATGCTGATAAACACACAGATTCACAACGTACCCGCAAACACACACATTTATTTTAGACGACACATTCAGGTAGGTCTAACCTACATTTTGCAGCACACTAAGTCCCCATATTTGATCCATTCATCTTTGTTTAACTAGCCCCACCTCTCTGTTTGCTCCTCCGCTCCTCCCACCTGTTCCCATCGGGCTGCACAATGTCCTGCCTGCTTCCGCCCTTCCCTCCACACACGCCTTGTTCCTTTCTATACTTGGCACGATACTTATTACACCGCTCCATTTAGATGCTTTAGGTAATGGGCGTAGATTCATTCTTCCCTTTATTTTTGTTCATTTCTGTAACTTTCTATTCCCCTTCTCCAGCTCTTCCACATATTGTTCTGCAGTCAGCACTTTTGCTTCCTCCTCCTGCGCCCTCTCTCCCTCTCTCCCTCTGCTACTTTGTTTCTCTACCTCGCGTGCAATAGGACATTTATGTTGTCAGTTTGTCTGTTAGTAACCAATATCAACTCTTCACTGGCTGTCTGGCAGGTCCAGATAGTCAGAGGACCTGGAAACAAACAGAAGGCCAACTGTGACTAAATGTCACTGAGGGGAAGTTAGACTTAGCTCGTGTTGGCTTGGCTTATGTGCAATACATTTTACGGCCGACTCTTTTCTCATAGAAACTAGGACACAACCAAACTGCTCTGTTTCCATCACGACGTGATAACTGTGGATTAAAAGCATTTAAACAAAATTGGCATGAATCTGATCTAATATGAAATTGCATGAAGCAAAGAGTAGCATGAATGCTGATGGTTTTCAAGGCTGAAGTGTGGAGGTGGTTATGGCCATGCAATCTGGTCAGTTTTTTTAAATTTTATTTATTTATTTTATTTTACCTTTATTTAACCAGGTAGGCAAGTTGAGAACAAGTTCTCATTTACAATTGCGACCTGGCCAAGAGAAAGCAAAGCAGTTCGACAGATACAACGACACAGAGTTACACATGGAGTAAAACAAACATACAGTCAATAATACAGTATAAACAAGTCTATATACAATGTGAGCAAATGAGGTGAGAAGGGAGGTAAAGGCAAAAAAGGCCATGGTGGCAAAGCAAATACAATATAGCAAGTAAAACACTGGAATGGTAGTTTTGCAATGGAAGAATGTGCAAAGTAGAAATAAAAATAATGGGGTGCAAAGGAGCAAAATAAATAAATAAATAAAAATTAAATACAGTTGGGAAAGAGGTAGTTGTTTGGGCTAAATTATAGGTGGGCTATGTACAGGTGCAGTAATCTGTGAGCTGCTCTGACAGTTGGTGCTTAAAGCTAGTGAGGGAGATAAGTGTTTCCAGTTTCAGAGATTTTTGTAGTTCGTTCCAGTCATTGGCAGCAGAGAACTGGAAGGAGAGGCGGCCAAAGAAAGAATTGGTTTTGGGGGTGACTAGAGAGATATACCTGCTGGAGCGTGTGCTACAGGTGGGAGATGCTATGGTGACCAGCGAGCTGAGATAAGGGGGACTTTACCTAGCAGGGTCTTGTAGATGACATGGAGCCAGTGGGTTTGGCGACGAGTATGAAGCGAGGGCCAGCCAACGAGAGCGTACAGGTCGCAATGGTGGGTAGTATATGGGGCTTTGGTGATAAAACGGATTGCACTGTGATAGACTGCATCCAATTTGTTGAGTAGGGTATTGGAGGCTATTTTGTAAATGACATCGCCAAAGTCGAGGACTGGTAGGATGGTCAGTTTTACAAGGGTATGTTTGGCAGCATGAGTGAAGGATGCTTTGTTGCGAAATAGGAAGCCAATTCTAGATTTAACTTTGGATTGGAGATGTTTGATATGGGTCTGGAAGGAGAGTTTACAGTCTAACCAGACACCTAAGTATTTGTAGTTGTCCACGTATTCTAAGTCAGAGCCGTCCAGAGTAGTGATGTTGGACAGGCTGGTAGGTGCAGGTAGCGATCGGTTGAAGAGCATGCATTTAGTTTTACTTGTATTTAAGAGCAATTGGAGGCCACGGAAGGAGAGTTGTATGGCATTGAAGCTTGCCTGGAGGGTTGTTAACACAGTGTCCAAAGAAGGGCCGGAAGTATACAGAATGGTGTCGTCTGCGTAGAGGTGGATCAGGGACTCACCAGCAGCAAGAGCGACCTCATTGATGTATACAGAGAAGAGAGTCGGTCCAAGAATTGAACCCTGTGGCACCCCCATAGAGACTGCCAGAGGTCCGGACAGCAGACCCTCCGATTTGACACACTGAACTCTATCAGAGAAGTAGTTGGTGAACCAGGCGAGGCAATTATTTGAGAAACCAAGGCTGTCGAGTCTGCCGATGAGGATGTGGTGATTGACAGAGTCGAAAGCCTTGGCCAGATCAATGAATACGGCTGCACAGTAATGTTTCTTATCGATGGCGGTTAAGATATCGTTTAGGACCTTGAGCGTGGCTGAGGTGCACCCATGACCAGCTCTGAAACCAGATTGCATAGCAGAGAAGGTATGGTGAGATTCGAAATGGTCGGTAATCTGTTTGTTGACTTGGCTTTCGAAGACCTTAGAAAGGCACGGTAGGATAGATATAGGTCTGTAGCAGTTTGGGTCAAGAGTGTCCCCCCTTTGAAGAGGGGGATGACCGCAGCTGCTTTCCAATCTTTGGGAATCTCAGACGACACGAAAGAGAGGTTGAACAGGCTAGTAATAGGGGTGGCAACAATTTCGGCAGATAATTTTAGAAAGAAAGGGTCCAGATTGTCTAGCCCGGCTGATTTGTAGGGGTCCAGATTTTGCAGCTCTTTCAGAACATCAGCTGAATGGATTTGGGAGAAGGAGAAATGGGGAAGGCTTGGGCGAGTTGCTGTTGGGGGTGCAGTGCTGTTGTCCGGGGTAGGAGTAGCCAGGTGGAAAGCATGGAAAGCAGGGTTAGGAAGTGAATGAGCGTCATTGTGGCATTGCATGAGATTAGCCCTTTTTAAAAGCCCCTTACAAAAGATTTACCTGCATTATTCACAATTTATGCATATTCTCACCCAATTGCCCCACACTATACACATGCAGTAGATTCTACTGAAATCGCAATCTGCTTAAACAACCTATAAACTGTAAGACTCAAAGCAGGCTTTGCAACAGTGGGTTAATTTAAACACCTTTTAGTGCACACAATCAGTCATGTAAGCTAGATATAGTATTAGAAACATATCTGAACTCCTTTAAATAGGACTGAATACTGTCATCAGAATGGCCGATGCAGAGCTGACAACTGGAGTTCAACCAGTCAGGACACAAGATCTTAGCTCTGAGCTGTGAGTGAGAGCCAGTCTTATCAGCCATAACACTCTGGTCATGGGTCATGTGTCGGTTTGAAGTTGCACGGACGCAAAAGGTACGCAATACAGTAGGTCTCATGGTCTGTAATGTACTGTAGGAGCAGGCAGCGAAGCAGACGTGGGGGGAGTCAGAGAATACTTTTTAATGGACAGCCTTGACAGCCCGACACACAATGTGAGCATGTTCCAAAATGTACAATTGACTGACTTCACTGACAGAAGTGCCATGCACGTACGTACGCGTGTCCGTGTGGAATCAAAGTTTGTCACGTACACAGATTAGCAGATGTTAAAGCAGGTGCAGCACAAGGCTTTTGTCTCTAGCTCCAGCAGTCCAGTAGATGTTTAACAGTACGATACTAAACACCCAAATAATCCCAATAATAAAAAATAAAATCAGGTGAAGGTCAGAGCCTGGAATAGAAATATAATAGTGTGTATACCTATTCCAGTTTGGTTGACAGGTGAAATGACACGCTGTGGGGGCATTAAAGACCCCACAGTGCAGACAGCAGTCCCTAGTCTATCATACAGGAGACACACTGGTGGCACAGTGTTGGGGACAGAGATCCTATAATTCATGTGTTCTGTGTGTAATTCTATGGTTGGGGTATTGTACGTGCACTGTGTCTACTGTATGTACTGCATACATGTAGGATAAATAGGGAAGGGCTCTGTGTGAGTGGAACAGGGGAAGAATAGTGTGTGTGTGTGTGGAGGGGGGGAGGGTGTTGTTGCAGTCAGCTGCAACGTGACATCCTCTCCCTGCACTGCTCAGCCGTCCTGGTCTTGAAAACCATACCCGAGACAGCGGTTCAACTGGAGCATTTGAAAACTGTGCGAGGCAATGCGGTTGTCTGGAGAAAGTACAGCCACCCAGTGGCACTGGGGAAACTGAGGATCCATGGGATGTCATGTAACCGTCCTTTCTATGTGAGCAGAGAACAGTAGCACACTAGAAGCTGCAGACTGAAGAGATGAACGCTAACAGACAGGAACAGCAAAACATGACAAACTGCAGACCGCTAACAGACAGGAACAGCAAAACGCTAACGGACAGGAACAGCAAAACATGACAAACTGCAGACCGCTAACAGACAGGAACAGCAAAACACGACAAACTGTAGACCGCTAACAGACAGGAACAGCAAAACATGACAAACTGCAGACCGCTAACAGACAGGAACAGCAAAACATGACAAACTGCAGAACGCTAACAGACAGGAACAGCAAAACATGACAAACTGCAGACCGCTAACAGACAGGAACAGCAAAACGCTAACGGACAGGAACAGCAAAACATGACAAACTGCAGACCGCTAACAGACAGGAACAGCAAAACACGACAAACTGTAGACCGCTAACAGACAGGAACAGCAAAACATGACAAACTGCAGACCGCTAACAGACAGGAACAGCAAAACGCTAACGGACAGGAACAGCAAAACGCTAACGGACAGGAACAGCAAAACATGACAAACTGCAGAACGCTAACAGACAGGAACAGCAAAATGCTAACAGACAGGAACAGCAAAACGCTAACGGACAGGAACAGCAAAACATGACAAACTGCAGACCGCTAACAGACAGGAACAGCAAAACATGACAAACTGCAGACCGCTAATAGACAGGAACAGCAAAACATGACAAACTGCAGACCGCTAACAGACAGGAACAGCAAAACATGACAAACTGCAGAACGCTAACAGACAGGAACAGCAAAACATGACAAACTGCAGACCGCTAACAGACAGGAACAGCAAAACATGACAAACTGCAGACCGCTAACAGACAGGAACAGCAAAACGCTAACGGACAGGAACAGCAAAATGCTAACGGACAGGAACAGCAAAACATGACAAACTGCAGACCGCTAACAGACAGGAACAGCAAAACTCTAACAGACAGGAACAGCAAAACGCTAACGGACAGGAACAGCAAAACATGAAACTGTAGAACGCTAACAGACAGGAACAGCAAAACGCTAACGGACAGGAACAGCAAAATGCTAACGGACAGGAACAGCAAAACATGACAAACTGCAGACCGCTAACAGACAGGAACAGCAAAACGCTAACGGACAGGAACAGCAAAACATGAAACTGTAGAACGCTAACAGACAGGAACAGCAAAACATGACAAACTGCAGAACGCTAACAGACAGGAACATCAAAACATGACAAACTGCAGAACGCTAACAGACAGGAACATCAAAACATGACAAACTGCAGAACGCTAACAGACAGGAACAGCAAAACGCTAACAGACAGGAACAGCAAAACGCTAACGGACAGGAACAGCAAAACATGACAAACTGCAGAACGCTAACAGACAGGAACAGCAAAACGCTAACAGACAGGAACAGCAAAACGCTAACGGACAGGAACAGCAAAACATGACAAACTGCAGACCGCTAACAGACAGGAACAGCAAAACGCTAACGGACAGGAACAGCAAAACATGACAAACTGCAGAACGCTAACAGACAGGAACAGCAAAACGCTAACAGACAGGAACAGCAAAACGCTAACGGACAGGAACAGCAAAACATCCATTATTCTTTCTCTCTGATCCTATGCTGGCACTAGTAGTATCAGTTCAGAGAGGTCTTCATCCTCTTCCTCTCCCTGGCCTAGGGTCAGTAGTGGTACAGTATTCATAATGCAGATGTGTTTCTAGTTTAGTCTTTTTTTAGCTTGGCGTTTACTGGGTACATACTGTATGAATAAATTCCACGTCTACACATCTTGTCCACATTCTGCTCGTTGTGGCAGCACCATTTCAAACAGTCAAATTCCTGTACATGGAAATGCATGTGGCGAATACAGGGGATTCTGATGCAGATGTCAGTCTACAGGGGGCCTGGCTGAGGCTCCAAATGGGGCTGACATCCACTCTCCCATTACACAACAGGACACCACCCTCTCGCAACAGGTAGGGCACATTACCCTGGTTCCGCAGTGTGTGAGTGTGTGTACATTGACTATTCTAAATTCTAGTAAGTAATGGGTTGCAAATGTAGAATTATTCTGTTTAATTCTTAATCTGTTTTAATCCTAGCCCCGTCTGCGTATGACTAAATTGACACACTATGCACTTTAACAGGTGTTGCAGTAAACAAAGGAAACTACAGTTCTTTCTCATTGTGACCAAAGCTGATTAATCCAAATGCCCAAAATCCCTGATCGCCCCAGTTCTCCATGACCAACATTCCCATCGCGTGCCCCCAAGCTGATGGCAGCAAATTGTCCCCCCCAATCTGCTGTGTCTCCCCTCTCTCAAGACCTTCTCTGGAGAAGAGGCATCAACAACTACAGAGGAGAAGCTAAGGATTGCATTTGTACAACACTTTTCTTTAAGTTTCAATGTGCTTCACATTTGTACGGTGGGAAATCTCCAATGTGTAGCACCCATCTGGGTGAAGTAGTGCGGTGGGACTTTTGTGTCAGAACACTCCCCACAGCAGAAAGTTTTCACACGGTGAAAGGAAGAACCAGTCGGTACTGGAACCCTGGTTCTTTCTGCCAAACAACAAGTGAGAAAGGAAGTAGGATGAAGACCGCCATCCACACCAACACCGGAACGGCGGGTATCAAATATGGCTGCTTTTTGAAAGGGTGTATGGACCCCCCTAATTTTAGCTTCCCAACTCCTAGAGGGGGGGATCGGCTTCCCAAGACCCTCGTAAATAACTGGGAAAGTCAGCGGCCTGCCGGAAAGAAACAGCAAGAGAGGGGACCGCGCTGGAATGCCGAGGCATCCTGAGAATTTGAGGAAAACTGACTCGGCGCACATGTATTTAACAGGAGCATCACATGCTCCTGTTTCATACATGTGCACGCACACACACAAATGTGAAGGGACGTGCAGCCCCTGCACCCAGTCACCCACATAGGGGTCAGGTAAGGTCAAGAAAGAGGAGACGAGGTTAAAAGGAAAGAAGAGGATGAGAGGGGAAAAAAAGAGACAGATGAGAGGAGACGGGGTTGAGTGATGAGAGAAAAAGATGTTCAAGGAGACCGAGCTAAAAAGGTATGTCAGAGAGAGAGAGGAGATGGGGAACAATAAAGAGAAGAGAACTGGGAGGCGAAAAGAACCTGGGAAATGAAAGAAAGCAGCAGAGGAGGGAGAAGAATTATTCATAGTTGGAGGAGAGGCCCTGTCAAGCCTCAGAGGCTAGTAAAACAGGACAAACTGAGCCTTCAGTGTCCTGACTCCTATCCACCCACCCAATCAGCCACCTCCACAAGGTCAGGGGGTCACCTGAAACAGAACTCACTAGGTGGAACACACACAGGTCTGATTGTATTGTACAGTGATGAGCGAAAGGGAGACTTGTTTGAGCCTAATGAACCCTGTAGGATTGTCTTCCATAATATAGGCCTGTGTCTAATATAGGCCTGTGTCTAATATTGGCCTGTGTCTAATATTGGCCTGTGTCTAATATTGGCCTGTGTCTAATATTGGCCTGTGTCTAATATAGGCCTGTGTCTAATATAGGCCTGTGTCTAATATAGGCCTGTGTCAGGAATCTTGTTCTTTCCAATGTTTTTGCTGCCGTCGGAAAAATCTGAAAAACACCCCATCGCACGTCATTCAGCCTTTAAACCATATGTTCGGTCAGCTATGTGAAGGTAATTTGATTTAAGCTTTAATCTGATTGACATCAATCACATCAGTCTCTTTGTCTGGACCTTCCTAACTGATTACCCTCACATGCACCATTCCCTAAATAACTACTGCAAAAGCGTCACAAAGGCCGCAGAGTGGGGAACTCTGACAACGGTCACGCAATCAATCCAGAAGTATATCACTAATTCCCTACAGAGTGAAGTTTCTAAAAATAAGAGGGGTAGAAATAGAACTAAATGGGTGACTTCATTTCATTAAGGCAGTGTTGAAATATAGCCAGTTGGTCACAAGGGGCCCAAGTCACAAAACGTAGACCTTTTTGGTAGAGATACACACTATATCCGTGAACATATTGGAATGACGATATTAGCTAAACAATGCCATCGTCTAGGTTAACGCGGATATGAAAAAGATGTCAAAGCTGACGTGCATACCTATATGTCAAACAACACGGTTCTATTATAGAATGTTGTATGTTCTGAATTTGCACGTGCAAGCCAAGTGCCACCACTACTATCAGTAGCACTGTCAAAGTTGTAAAAAAAAAAACTCTGCAAACAAGCAAAAACCGACCTCGAACGATGCATTATTTGTTCGACCGTAACTCATGGGGTAACTAGCTAGCACCAATACAACCAGCCTGAAAACAATGACCGGTAGAAACTGCAGTCATTTTCATTATTCTTAGCAATGATTTAGGAATCCTTGTAAGTATTAGCTAGGTAGTCACTCGTTGTTCGCCTATTGAAACTCAACTTCAGTTCATGAAAATAAATAGCTAGCCAGCTACTTAACCCTGTTGCCCAAAGCTAACATTATAAGCAGTCAGCTAGCTTCATCTGGCTAGTGAGGCTCGACCTGACCGGGTTAAGTGTTGTGAAGCTAGCCACAATGAGGATTAGGCACAATACTGGAATTTGCGGTTTGCCTTCAAAATAAAAGTACCTCTTTGAAAGTGATGCAGAAGGTTACAATTGGTGGAATCATGCCATATTTAGACTAGATAATGTTAAACAAAGTTGGAATGTGAAGCAATGAAATGGGGTATTAATTCACAGTTGTTTCAGAGTCCCGCAATATGAGCTACGATGCCTATGTTCTCTGGGTGTCACGGAGTAGACTGACACCCCATGTCATTGATCCACAATCCATAGGTAAGGCTGCACAGTGAAATAGGTATGCCTCCAATGCAATTCTAAAGTATAACACATCCAGTGCGATTTCAATAGATTTGTCAAATTAACAAATTGTCTTTTGATGATTTTATATAACATTCCAACCTCGTTTAGAATGATCTATTCTATGGCATAATTCTACTATTTGTATTCATATGCATCACTGTCAACGACAAACTTATTTTGAAGGCTAAACGCAAAGTCCACTATTGTGGCTATTCCTTATTGTGGCTAGCTTTACATAGATGGGTCCAACCACCATTAATCAAATAAGAACTGTTTTATAAATTAGGTTAATTTTAGATGATGACCCCTAGCTACATAGCTAGCTAGCTAACTAAAGCTACTGAAACAGGTTGTCGTTTTGCTATGTTTTGGGGGAAAAACATTGTTTGCATCCATAAGCTAGCTAGCTTTTTTTATGACAAGCACTGTAGGTCCGCGAGACAACTAACAGCATCATAGCATACATATCGTTGAATCGTTGTGACATATGAAATACGAGTGATAGTGTAATCAATGTGTAATATCTACGTTAAAAAATAATTAAAACGCTGGGCCAATTGTGCTCCGCCCTATGGGACTCTCAATCATGGCTGGATGTGATACAGCCTGGATTCGAACAACTGAGATGCAGTGCCTTAGACCGCTGCGTCAATGTGTCTGTGTTAACTATTTAACTAGAATGCCGCGTCCATGTGTCTGTGTTAACAATTTAACTAGAATGCTTAGAAGGATGCTAAAATGTTTAATATTGGTTAAATTTTTTTGGCAAGGAAAATATTAGATATCGGTATCTGCCAAAAGTGTCTTATCAGTGCATCACTACTTTTTTGGTCAAATTCACAGAAACTATATGGCCATACTGTGTAGTGTGACCGTGGAGGGTAAATGCAGACAGAGCGATCGGTGAAAGAGGGAAGAAAAGAGAAACTGAGAAAAGTGGATAGGGACTGAAAGTAGGGTACGTGGCCATATGGAGGTTTAATGTGTGTGAGTGTGAGTGAGTGAGTGAGAGAGAGAGAGAGAGATTAATCGTCCCAGGTAATCTGGACAGCGAGCCAAGTGCGGCTTTACATCATCACACAGAACGTACAGTTAACCATGCTAAAGTATATAACAGGAAGGAGGTAGGAGGGAAAGAGAGGGAACAATGGATGAAGAGAGACCCGGAGAGAGGGATAGGTTAGCAATGGATGGAGAGAGAGAGATCAAGGGAGATATGGATTAAGAGGGGAGGGGGGATCCGGAGGGACGTTATCATTAAGCTTAATTCTAGGGCAAATATATGTATATCTTTCTGCATATCTAAGCATACCTGACTGGTGGTTATTTTTCTAAAGAAACTAAATATGCTTCTCTGCCTATCTGCTAATATCTGGGTAAAAGATTGAAAGGAATGTGAGTCTTATTTCAGCAACTTGATTGGAAGCCTGAAATGGCTTCTTGGTAGCTAATTATGAAGTTGGGGGATAGGTTCCCCATCTGGGCTAGCTGGAGCCAACGTCATAAAATTGCTAGGTGGTTAATAGTAAAAAATAAAGTAATTTGAAACAGGACAGATCTGAGGGGTCACATGCCCCTGTGCCCTTCTGGGCCTGACACCTGAACTGTGCTGTAGGTAAATCTCAAAACAAACTGCAGCAATGTTTGGTGTCAAGTAAAAGCTTGGTTCTTCAGAGGGAGGGTATGTGATGGGACATGTGAAAGACCGCAAGGCACACATTATATATGAGATGGGATGGTGGATTGCACAAAGGGTGACCCAACATATCAGTACCTGGAAAGATTTCAATCCCAAACCCTGCGAGGAACCATGCTGAAAGCTTTCTCACAAAACAGAGGAAACAGAATCACCATCTAGACTAGTCCTCATTCATTCAATGTGCCTCTGCCAGGTACACAAGTAGAAAACAGGCAATTCACACATTCAAAGAGTATAAACATTTTGGTAAAAGCATTGACTGAATACTTGGAAAAGCATCAATACACAAGAAGTTGCCAAAGGGTCGCTATGCTGGATTTGACTTGAGCAAAGCTGCCTTACAAATGCCTCATAATCCCCTTTAGCTCTTGAGCTAATACCAAACAGAGTGTAAAGCACCTGTGGGAACCCACTACTCGCTGTGTAAGCCAAGAGCTAATTTCCCCAATGTAAAACAATGGGAGCACTAAGCTAGGCTAGCCCAGCTAATAACCCTCTCAGACCTTGCTCCAGTCCAAGCTATTCTAACCTTTCCTGGGTTCCCACACATTTTGGGCTCACTCCCCGCAACAAACACTTCGAGGCCTAAGCATCTTTAATTCAGGGGTAAGTTTAATGCTGATACTTAAGCAGAACAACACACAAATGAAAACACAAAACAAAAAGGGCATACCATTAGTATGAAAAATATATTTTCGCTGGGCAAAATAAACTTTTTGGGCAAAAACATCACTTTTTTCTAGCCAAAACGTCTCAGACGTGCCCCTTTTGAAAAGAAAGATCATAGAAACGGGTCATTAGTCCAGATTGAACTACCACAGAACAACAACCAAACCACTTTTCCTCAGGATCTCACACCAAAACATAAATCATCCATAATATCTTACTAGAACTGGTGCGATTATGGATGATCTGATTCTGACCTGGATCTGTGAGTGGTTTGGCAGGTCTCTGAGAGGGACGTCACAGGGGGTAGCATGTTAGCGTTAGTCACCAGGATATCAGGATCAAACAAGTGAGGCCCGGGAGGAATGAGGAATGCGGAGCCTGTGAAGGGCTCTTTCACTCCACTCTCATACACTGGCTGGCCCCTAGCTTCCTCTCCGTTAGTTTCCCCATGCAGCATCAGACCACTCGTCTCAAGGGCTCACCACACCTCAGACCTCTCTGGTCAGAGGAAGAACACCATTTTATAATGCATTTGAAGGGGAAGTTCTCTCTCCATTATTTTATTCTATTAACCTCTAAGCGCTCCCCCCCCTACTTTGTGCAATTTCCGCCTGAAGACATACCCAAATCTAACAGCCTGTAGCTCAGGCACAGAACCAAGGATATGCATATTATTGGTACCATTTGAAAGAAAACACTGAAGTTTGTGTACATGTGAATTGAATGTAGGAGAATATAACACAATAGATCTGGTTTAGATAAAACAATTTTAAAAAACATGTTTTTTATTGTTGTATCATCGTTAAAATGAACAAGATAAAACAGACATTCAGATAGGATGATGGGGACAAAAAAAGCAGATCTGTCTCACTTTCACGATGAATTTCCTCTAAAATTGTGTCTACATTCGTATATCTAGTCTTAGAATTAGCTTTCCTTGACTTATTCGCCATGATGTTGGATAAATAAACAGCTGAAGATGCAAGTCACCGAAATACTGCTGTGCGTAATAAGCTTTGCTCCTTCGCGGTAGAATTGGCAATGGCGAAAGAACGGTCCTTAGGCCAGCGTTCAATGGAATGGTTTGTCTTACAACAAAGAATCATGGGATATTGCCGTTTACCTATGCTCATTGGCTATCTACCCAGCTAGATTTCAAGACGATCAGTGGTCATTGGGTTAAAAGACAGTCAATCAATGAGACAGTGGTCATATAATTGGTGCACAATGGGCTCGTCACTTGTTGTCTTCCAAATCGTTTTTTCCGGGTCAATACGTCCCGCAAAATGACCCCTCAGGGTTGGTTGTGTTACAAACAAACAGTTGATTACAAGGAAACCAAACATGACTGGATAAAGTCAGGGAAAGTCTGTCTATTTTACGTTGGATGTTGAGTCGAGAATTGAATGACACGAAATTCAACGAGATAAGCGTTCACAAATTGTTTTGTGTTAGGCTATATAAAACGGATTAAACCGAACAAAATACCATTCATTGTGTAACAATGAGCTTTGGGATTGCAACCAGAGCAAGATCTTCAAAAGGTAAACGATTTATTTCAATGCAGTCTGTGATTTTGTTACGCAAGTGCTGGCTGAATAAGCTGTTTGATATGGGGGTCTGTGCTCAGATAATCGCAGCGTATTCTTTCGCAATAAATCATTTTAAAAATCTGACATCGCAGTTGGATTAGCAAGATTCTAGGCTTTCGAACCATGTGAGACACTTGCATTTTCATGAATGTTTAATATGACTATTTATGTAGCAATCACCTATGTTGTCGAATTTAATCCCACTAACGGGTTCGGTGCGCAAAGGTTAAAACAGTGTGACGTTTCGGTCTAAACAGACCTTCATCAGACAGACATTGACGTTGCAAGCCTTTGGACAGAAGGAGTTAGAGGTCATATCCTAACCCCTCAGATTTCAGACAACAGGATTAGAGATTCAAGGTCATACCCTAAGAATAAATGGGCTGAAGTTGAGCCTGTGAGGTTAGGAATGGTATTCTATGAATGAAGTGATAGTTCAAGGGAATGGGGTTAGGGTTAAAGTTCATATCCTAAAGAGGGTGATAATAACATTCACCCAGCCTGTAGGGTTTGAGTTCAGGTTCATAGACAGTGAATGGGGTGTACAGTAGCAGGCATGGAGTTCAGTTTAGAGCAGTGGTATTCACACGTTTTCAGCAGGGAACCCATTTTGTTCACCAGAATTTCTGGGGACCCCATCCCAATTCTAATGATCCAACCTTAAAAATCAGTAAATGTATATTTTCACATCAACAAATAACCTTCAACTCATTACATTTACTCAATAAAAAGTGATTTTTTTTCAATACTCTCTCAATAAAATAATCAGTACTCTTAATTTTTGCTTCCCAAAAATTCCCCCTGGGGTCGTGACCCCGACTTTGAATACCACTGGCTTAGAGGATCCTCTGTCACTCACTGCTTAGTTTGGACAGGTACTAGTCTGAGCATCATACACCAACCTGACAGAGTAGAGTCAAGGCAACAGTCAGACCTTAGGGAGTGGGAAGACAGAGACACTACAGGACAAAGCAGGGAGGGAAGGAGAAGGTCAAGAGACCATGAGTAAAGAAGCGAGAGAAAGTGAGGCCAACAATATTGAGAAAAGCAAAAAAAGGAACAAGAGAGAACAGAGGAGACAGAACATCAAACAGTGAAACCCACCAAACACTTGAGGGGGCCAGGGAGAGAAGGGAAGGGTGATTGGCTCTTGGCTGAGTAAATGGGTGGGTGAATGTGGAACAGAGAGATTAATGACTTCCAAAACAGGTGGACCGTGGGTTGGCTGCCCCTCTGATGGGGGTTAACCTGGGACCCCCGCCAGTGTCGGGTGTCTGCCATACCTCCGGATGGAGCGGACGAAGCCTGTGACCTCCTAGCCCTCTCCCCTAACAGGAAAGCGGATTTGTTTTCCTATCCCTTTCCCAGTAATCCTCTCCACACACACACACACACACACACGAAAATAGATTTGGATATAGATAAGGATTTGACATTCCGCTCCCTTCCTTTTTATGCATGAAATAGATTGAATTTGGATAATCACCCCAGACGTGCGCGCACACACAAATTTCAACGCACAAACACACTCAAAATAGCATTAAAAAATGTCCCTACATCCAAGAGCACATAAACCACCCCTGCAACCCAACTCCCATCGACCTTGGCCTGCAGTCACAAGTCTGCAGGCAAAAAACACTTCTCTACAGATTAATTAGTCTGTTCCCCCCCACGCAGGAATAAACACACTTCAAGCCAATGGCAGAGTTTTACTTTTGATCTAACCACACAGTTCACCAGGCCACGTCCTCTCCCCTTCTCTCTGCCTCCACACTGGCTAATCACAAGTAGCACAGCAGAGGCAGCCTAACTGACGTTCACAGAGAAGTCAAATAGATACATATCGCACTGATACATGGCTGGTGATGGTGATGAAAAAAATATACAGAATCAATAGTTACATATTGGGATATTATTTTTGACGATATATCGTTTCGACATACTTGTTGGCTGTACCTGCACAAAAACTCCAGCATTTTCCCTTCATTGCGTGTTCCCCATCTTTTTAAATAGGGACACAATCTGTTTTCAGCACTTTTATTTCCATGACTGATCAAAACTCATGGTTCTCTGTTGTCCCTCTGCACCAGACATATGGTGAGCAACGTTTGAACCTCAAATCACACTATTCATTCACAATACATATAGAAACGTGAGCGTCGCAATACATTGCATATCGGCACCTAAGTATTGTGATATTTTGGCATTGTGACGGCCCAAGCTGTTGATTAGTGTTTAAATGGTTTAGGGTGAACAGCCATGTACCAGGGAAAAGATAAAGCAGTGCCATGTAAAACCACACGGCTGGTGAACTGCAGGGTGCTTCCGTTTTGAGGAGGGGTCACCGTGTTGTGGCCTGGTGATATTTATGGATGCCAGCTATAAGGAGGTGCCATGGAACCCCTCACACAGCTACTATACATAAACATGATTCACAATTAGACTAACGAGGTCTCAGAAATACACAGATGTACTGTACAAACAAACTGTGGTGCTTTACAGGGAATTTTATTATTAAGGTCATGAACTACTACTAGCTCGATGGCCTTCGTATCCTCCTATACACATCATTAGAAAAAGAGATGGAGAAGGAATGAAAAGGAGAAGAGGTTTCAGCCAGTGCTTCAGACAGCAACCAATAACCATGAGGAATAGCTCCACTACTTCAGTGAGCAGATTACATTACAATCAATATCTGTACCGTCATCAAAATCACAACGCCTGTCCTGACTGACACCAGTTCTATTCTCATCATCTAACCAAGGTAGCGAGAGATAAAAATCAGCCAAAAAAGACAGAGGGAGAGGAAAAACAAAGAGTGCTTCATTGGCCTTTGAGGTCCCCAGCCGACAGAATACCTTTAATAGACCTGCGGGGCTATATTTAGCCCTCCTGTGTCGACTTACTGTCAGCGCATTTCAGCAGAGGCCCCTCCGGACACAGCATGTACCCTTGAGAGAGCAGCAGAGAGAAAGAGAGCGGGAAGTAGGGAGGCAGAGCCTTGTGTAGCTGAGGTGATCGCTGATGCTATGCAAATTTGTTAGGATTTCTAAAGCAGTGTGACAGATTTTTATTTTTTTTACGATATACTCTTACAGTACAGTTAAAACACATCTGTAGAGACCCTTCAATGATCAGAAGGCAAAGGAAGGTTGAGAAGCAAATTCTGATTAGTGAGACATAGCCAAAGCACACGAGAGAGAGACACTTGGCTTTACTTTAACCTTAAAGGAAAAGCAAGTTTGGCTGCAAGCACTTGGCTAAGGAGGGGGAAGAAAAGCCTAGTTTAAAGACAGCCGTTCTGCCGTCCTAGGTGAGACAAAAAAAAAAAAATGCGGCCCATCAAAGAATAGTCCCAGTAAACAAAATGACATTCAAAAAAAAAATTTAAATACGTATTTTTCCAGATGTTGAAGTTAAATTAAATTTAGATTCTGAATGAAAGGTGAAAAGAGGTCTTTGAAATCAGGTTCATTTTCATTTCTGGATTAAAGTTGAAAATGTAAATTTACAGTGGTTGCTCCACTAAAAGTTTTGAAATTATGCTGCAGGATTTAGAGGTAATTTGTGGTTTTGTACGGTACCCTGCGTCACCATTTCATTTCTCCAGACCAGCGCAAGGGGGAGTTAGAACACTGATTATGCTTTTGGGTCCTACTGTGTCTGACAATGAATGGGCGACATAAACCTAAATAGAAAATCATTGTTTACGACTTCAATATTACTTACTAAAACTGTTGTTACACTAAGGTTTTTAACCATTTTATTTTGGTCTTACTGAAGTACTGTAGGCCACTCCCAACTGGGCATGCTGTACAGTGCCTAAGTGGTGCAACGGTCTAAGATGCTGCATTAGCAGTGCAAGCTGTTAAGCTACAGATGCTGGTTCAATACCAGTGCCCGTCCTCGACTGGGAGACCCATGAGATGACTGTAGACTTCTGGTTTCTCTCCCTCTAAAAACAGAAATAAATCATTCTAAATAAACTGGCTTTATTTACAAATTAGTAACAATGTCTCACCCAATGTTCAGAATGGCCTTTTTCCTCACTCATTTTAAGTTATTTGAAAACAAAGCGATTATTATTATTAATTTAGAATGATATAAAAGCTTGTTGGATATTCTCACAGATATATTATTAACCCTGTAATTAGCAGGACAATATACATTGGTCATATTGTTCATGGCTCCTGAGTGGCACACAATGGGATTGCCTTGCAGTTCTCCAGCTTTATCCACTGAAAGCGTTCAAGGCACGAGGGCAGGGGGCACGGGATGGGCCGCAGAGCCACGCACAGAAGACGGACCTAGCCCATGGGGAAGGGAAGAGGAGGAAGCGGGAGGGGGGTGGACCCCCACCCCGCCACACTGGCAACACTTTAACCTCTCTGCACACGGAACCCACTAGCGGGCTGAAATTCCACAACATACGGTGATCGCTACATAAATAGTCATATTAAACATTCATGAAAATACATGTGTCTCACATGTATCGAAAGCCTAGAATCTTGCTAATCCAACTACATTGTCAGATTCAAAAAAGGATTTACTGCGAAAGAATACAATGCGATTATCTGAGCATAGAGCCCCATAAAAATAAAATAAAATTTAACCAGCACAGGGGTAACATAATCACAAACTGCATTAAAATCCGTTTTTATAGCCTAATATGAAACATTTTGTGAACCGCTTGTGTAATGAATTTCGTCTCATTCCATTTTCGACGACACATTCCAGGTAAATCACCCACACAGAACGTGACTTTTCCAGTCATGTTTGGTTTCACTGCAATCAACTGGTTTGTTTGTAACACAATCAAACCTGATGGGCCATTTCGCGGGACGTATTGACTGAAAGAAACCGATTTGAAGACAACAAGTAATGACATCATTGTGCACCAATGATTTGCCCGCTGTTTCGTTGATTGACTGTCTTTTAACCCAATGACCACTGATCGTCTTGAAATCTAGCTGGGTAGATAGCCAATGAACTGAGCTAAATGGCAATACGCCATGTTTATGTGTTGCAAGACCAACCCATGTAGTAAGCGCCAGCGTAAAGAGAGTCATGCGCTATTGAATTTTCATACCGGAATGAGAAACACATATTACGCATTGCATTGTTTGGTGAACGCGCAGATTCAGCTGTTTATACATCAATCATTAGAGCGACTAAGTCAAGTCTAGATATACAGATGTACACACAACTTTAGAATAAATTGATTGGGAAGGTGAGAGATTGTTGTAGGACGCTTCATTTAGCGATTGTGGAGGAATATTTTTTGAACGGGAGAGGACATCGTTTTGGACTGGTAAGTTCTTATCATGCTAATGCCCTTGTTTGAAATTAATAATATAAAATATTATTTGTGATTTTTATTTTAGAAGCAATATATAAACATTTAATGTCATGAAATGTGAGATGCGTGTGTCTGCCACCCCACCCCAACCCACATGAAATAGTCTATTTGAGGCTGTTGAGGAGAGAGCAGAACCACATCAATGGCCAAAGTGAAATGGAGACAGTAGATCTAGCTGGTCTGTCATAATATAAAAGAGACAGTAGATCTAGCAGGTAATAATAATATATTCAACCTTCAACTCTCTCTCTATATATATATATCTGTTTATTATAAAGGAACTAAGGGGCCATGCCCTCAGGAAAAACAGCCCCAGACCATTATTTCTCCACTAAACTTTACAGTTGGCACTATGCATTCGGGCAAGTAGCATTCTCCTGGCATACGCCAAACCCAGATTTGTCCGTTGGCCTGCCAGATCGTGAAGCGTGATTCATCACTCCAGGGAACTCGTTTCCACTGCTCCAGAGTCCAATGGTGGTGAGCTTTACACCACTCCAGCCGATGCTCGGCCATAGAAACCCATTTCATGACGCTCCCGACAAAGTTATTGTGCCGACATTGCTTCCAAATGCAGTTTGGAACTCGGTAGTTAGTATTGCAACCAAGAACAGACCATTTTTACGCGCTACTCGCTGTAGCACTCAGTGGTGCTGTTCTCTGAGCCGTTGTTGCTCCTAGACATTTCCACTTCACAATAACAGCACTTACAGATGACCAGGAGAGCTCTAGCAGGGCAGAAATTTGACAAACTAACTTGTTAGAAAGGTGGCAACCTATGACAGTGACACATTGAAAGTCACAGAGATCTTCACGAAGGCCATTCTACTACCAATGTTTGTCTATGAAGACCGCATGACTGTGTGCTCGATTTTATACACTAGTGTGGCTAAAATGGCCAAATCCACTAATTTGAAGGGGTGCTTTTGTATATATAGTGTGTTTGTTAACATCTCGGTGGATTTTTTATTTGATTGGGCGACCATTTAGGTTAGGTTATTTGACCTGAGAAGTTATGTAAAAAGTATGTCATTATATTGTCATAGATTTTATCTCCAGCCTGTAGACTGCAGAAAAGGCCCCATACTCTTTCTAATATATCATATGATTTACCTTAGATTATTTTTCTGACTAAATGTTGGAGTGCCTCAGCGATTCGTATCTTCAAAAGTACCCCAGAGAGGCGTGCTTGGAATGGACAAGATAAATATTTTGCGCCGCTACCTTTGACAAAGTGGGCACTGCTTATCATAGGGCGCCATCAGCACTCACCTAAAAAAAGCCCATACGCCACTGGTTGAGAGAAATTGTCATTGTATTTGGGCAGAATTATGTGAGTTTTTCTGTGTTGTTGGAGATGGGTCTTGGTCAGTTTAGTTCAGAAAATGCCGGCCTTGTCAATCTGCCGCCATGTGCAGCCACCTAATCCTGCCTCATAAGCGGACCAGCCTTGGGTATTCCAAGGCAGCAGCACAGCCCTCAAGCACCAGCCTGCCTGCTTCCTCTGAGTGAGTGCTCACTGCATAAGGGGGAGATGAGGGAGACTGAGTGAGGGAGGGAAGGACAGATGAGAAAACCCTACTAAATTAGTGATCAGGCTTGCCCCACCTGCATCTTTGATGAATGAGATCATGTTTGGCCACTCACAATGTGCCAACGCCACAGCGACTGCAGTGTGGGCTGCTTGGAGAGAGAGGGCCGATAGAGGAATACCAGACATATACAGTGTCTTGTGACGTTTTCCGTTTTGTCCCCTCCGTCACCAGATGATTGACTAGTTGGGAAATGTTGCGTAAACCTCAGTTACAGGAACACCACCTCCACAATAAGTACATCACAGAACAGCAAAAAGGACAATTTGTCAATATGCAGGCCTTTGTGTTACTCAGAGGAGAGATGGTTCATTCGATCAATATCTTTACAGGACCTGAAAAGACAGAGCATTCATTGAGAGAAATCATGTTTATGTTGGCACATCAGAAGTCTAAGTGCATAGAACATACACAGAAGATTTATTTTAAGCATAGTGTTGTCATGACGTTGGCCTGGGGGGTAGGTTTATGACAATCATAAATACCTCTTCCCCCTCTCTCTACCTTACTGAAGTTACATTTGCAAAACCCTTGGTTAACAGAGATTCTGAGAACATCAGAAGGTGGGGGGAAATTAACTATATTCTGGTAATCCGACCAATGGAACATATGCGGTGGTGCGTAATGAATATGATGTCAGTTCGTTTGTCATCCGAGACATTCTCATCAATGATAAGATGACATAACTCTGACAGAGATGGCCGCCTCGCTTCGCGTTCCTAGGAAACTATGCAGTTTTTTGTTTTTTTACGTGTTATTTCTTACACTAGTACCCCAGGTCATCTTAGGTTTCATTACATACAGCCGAGACAAACTACTGAATATAAGATCAGCGTCAACTCACCATCAGTACGACCAAGAATATGTTTTTCGCGATGCGGATCCTGTGTTCTGCCTTACAACCAGTGTAACGGAGTGGATTACATGCAGCGACCCGAAAAAACGACTCAGAAAAGAGGGAAACGAAGCGGTCTTCTGGTCAGACTCCGGAGACGGGCACATCGTGCACCACTCCCTAGCATTCTTCTCGCCAATGTCCAGTCTCTTGACAACAAGGTTGATGAAATCCGAGCAAGGGTAGCATTCCAGAGGGACATCAGAGACTGCAACGTTCTCTGCTTCACGGAAACATGGCTAACTGGAGAGACGCAATCCGAAGCGGTGCAGCCAGCGGGTTTCTCCACGCATCACGCGGACAGAAACGAACATCTTTCTGGTAAGAAGAGGGGCGGGGGCGTATGCCTTATGACTAACGTGACATGGTGTGATGACAGAAACATACAGGAACTCAAATCCTTCTGTTCGCCTGATTTAGAATTCCTCACAATCAAATGTAGACCGCATTATCTACCAAGAGAATTCTCTTCGATTATAATCACAGCCGTATATATCCCCCCCCCAAGCAGACACATCGATGGCTCTGAACAAACTTTATTTAACTCTCTGCAAACGATTTATCTGGAGGCTACATTCATTGTAGCTGGGGATTTTAACAAGGCTAATCTGAAAACAAGACTCCCTAAATTTTATCAGCATGTCGATTGCGCAACCAGGGGTGGAAAGACCCTGGATCATTGTTACTCTAACTTCCGCGACGCATATAAGGCCCTGCCCCGCCCCCCTTTCGGAAAAGCTGACCACGACTCCATTTTGTTGATCCCTGCCTACAGACAGAAACTAAAACAAGAGGCTCCCACGCTGAGGTCTGTCCAACGCTGGTCCGACCAAGCTGACTCCACACTCCAAGACTGCTTCCATCACGTGGACTGGGAGATGTTTCGTATTGCGTCAGACAACAACATTGACGAATACGCTGATTCGGTGTGCGAGTTCATTAGAACGTGCGTTGAAGATGTCGTTCCCATAGCAACGATTAAAACATTCCCTAACCAGAAACCTTGGATTGATGGCAGCATTCGTGTGAAACTGAAGGCACGAACGACTGCTTTTAATCAGGGCAAGGTGTCTGGTAACATGGCTGAATACAAACAGTGCAGCTATTCCCTCCGCAAGGCTATCAAACAAGCTAAGCGCCAGTACAGAGACAAAGTAGAATCTCAATTCAACGGCTCAGACACAAGAGGCATGTGGCAGGGTCTACAGTCAATCACGGACTACAGGAAGAAACCCAGCCCAGTCACGGACCAGGATGTCTTGCTCCCAGGCAGACTAAATAACTTTTTTGCCCGCTTTGAGGACAATACAGTGCCACTGACACGGCCTGCAACGAAAACATGCGGTCTCTCCTTCACTGCAGCCGAAGTGAGTAAGACATTTAAACGTGTTAACCCTCGCAAGGCTGCAGGCCCAGTCGGCATCCCCAGCCGCGCCCTCAGAGCATGCGCAGACCAGCTGGCCGGTGTGTTTACGGACATATTCAATCAATCCCTATACCAGTCTGCTGTTCCCACATGCTTCAAGAGGGCCACCATTGTTCCTGTTCCCAAGAAAGCTAAGGTAACTGAGCTAAACGACTACCGCCCCGTAGCACTCACATCCGTCATCATGAAGTGCTTTGAGAGACTAGTCAAGGACCATATCACCTCCACCCTACCTGACACCCTAGACCCACTCCAATTTGCTTACCGCCCAAATAGGTCCACAGACGATGCAATCTCAACCACACTGCACACTGCCCTAACCCATCTGGACAAGAGGAATACCTATGTGAGAATGCTGTTCATCGACTACAGCTCGGCATTCAACACCATAGTACCCTCCAAGCTCGTCATCAAGCTCGAGACCCTGGGTCTCGACCCCGCCCTGTGCAACTGGGTACTGGACTTCCTGACGGGCCGCCCCCAGGTGGTGAGGGTAGGCAACAACATCTCCTCCCTGCTGATCCTCAACACTGGGGCCCCACAAGGGTGCGTTCTGAGCCCTCTCCTGTACTCCCTGTTCACCCACGACTGCGTGGCCATGCACGCCTCCAACTCAATCATCAAGTTTGCGGACGACACAACAGTGGTAGGCTTGATTACCAACAACGACGAGAGGAGGGACAGGGAGGAGGGAGGGCCCTCGGAGTGTGGTGTCAGGAAAATAACCTCACACTCAACGTCAACAAAACTAAGGAGATGATTGTGGACTTCAGGAAACAGCAGAGGGAACACCCCCCCATCCACATCGATGGAACAGTAGTGGAGAGGGTAGCAAGTTTTAAGTTCCTCGGCATACACATCACAGACAAACTGAATTGGTCCACTCACACAGACAGCATCGTGAGGAAGGCGCAGCAGCGCCTCTTCAACCTCAGGAGGCTGAAGAAATTCGGCTTGTCACCAAAAGCACTCACAAACTTCTACAGATGCACAATCGAGAGCATCCTGGCGGGCTGTATCACCGCCTGGTATGGCAACTGCACCGCCCTCAACCGTAAGGCTCTCCAGAGGGTAGTGAGGTCTGCACAACGCATCACCGGGGGCAAACTACCTGCCCTCCAGGACACCTACACCACCCGATGCTACAGGAAGGCCATAAAGATCATCAAGGACATCAACCACCCAAGCCACTGCCTGTTCACCCCGCTGTCATCCAGAAGGCGAGGTCAGTACAGGTGCATCAAAGCTGGGACCGAGAGACTGAAAAACAGCTTCTATCTCAAGGCCATCAGACTGTTAAACAGCCACCACTAACATTGAGTGGCTACTGCCAACACACTGTCAATGACACTGACTCTACTCCAGCCACTTTAATAATGGGAATTGATGGGAATGATGTAAATATATCACTAGCCACTTTAAACAATGCTACCTTATATAATGTTACTTACCCTACATTATTCATCTCATATGCATACGTAGATACTGTACTCTATATCATCGACTGCATCCTTATGTAATACATGTATCACTAGCCACTTTAACTATGCCACTTGGTTTACATACTCATCTCATATGTATATACTGTACTCGATATCATCTACTGTATCTTGCCTATGCTGCTCTGTACCATCACTCATTCATATATCCTTATGTACATATTCTTTATCCCCTTACACTGTGTATAAGACAGTAGTTTTTTTTTTTGGAATTGTTAGATTACTTGTTCGTTATTACTGCATTGTCGGAACTAGAAGCACAAGCATTTCGCTACACTCGCATTAACATCTGCTAACCATGTGTATGTGACAAATAAAATTTGATTTGATATCCACTGTAGAGTTTATCGGAATCACATGGAATTGTTATTCAAACATTTAAATTGAACATTAAATTATTTGTGATGGGATGAAATGTGATTTTAGCTTCTAAAATGTGAGATTTGGGTTTTCATAAGACAGGGCTCTGCTCAAATCAGTGGCCCGCCCCTGTGAAGGGACACGGGTTATAAAACACGCCCTCCTCTCCCTTCCTTCCTTTATAAGCCCTTGACGACAATATAACCTCCTCTTCCGAGGATGACAGTCCTATGTCAGAATGGTTCAGATAATAACTACAGAACGAAGCCAACATCAGCGTGAGCTTTGGTTGCGAATGGTATGAACTTTGAACTCTTATTCACTACAGAAGTGATACCTCCTAGCCGTTGAGTTAGCAACAGCAGCTGCAAACGAGGGTTAGGAAGGAACAGACCGAGTATCCCATCTATCACCCAACGATGTTACTACAACGTATTCAATTGACAACCAGAGACATTCTTCAAAGGACTCGGTTGGGCAACACGGCCTTCCATCTACCACCAACCTACCGAAGCACAGCTCAGAGTAAATATTTATTGCATTTTCCTTTTCCAAATGGGCGGTAATTTAGAATGCATAAGATACTGTATTTACGATAGCACAGCTTCTTCCCTTTGTTCCTCAGTCTTCCCGCTCTTTCACTCAAACCCAGCCCCTTTTCTTTTGTGTAACAAGCTGTCATATCTGATCCGCCCACTAGGGATGTTTTCCTTTATGTCATTTGTAATCAAGTTATGACTGAATTGTGTAAATCTGTGTGATTAATCATTTATTTACTAAATAGCGAACACAATTTTGTATTGCTGATTCGACATGTTAGCTAGGGTTCGTGCGGATAACCAAGAATTTACAACATTCAGATGAGACTGAATTAAGATGAGGATTAATATTGACTGCTATTGATGTAAAATATTACTAGGTCTTTAAGAGTTTATTCGGAAGATAACAGCTCTATAAATATTATTTTGTGGTGCCCGACTCTAGTTAATTACATTTACATGATTAGCGCAATCAGGTAATATTAGTTACGGAGAAATGATTTTATAGAATAGCATGTCATATCACTTAATCCGGCATAGCCAAAGACAAGACAGTGTTCACTCCCAGGCGGTTAGGAGGAAGTCTCTAAGATAGAGCTTGGACAATATGGGCCATTAGAACAAGATAATTGATAGCTAAAACATTGAAAGCAGTAGTGGTAGTTAAGGTTAACACAAAAAAGTAAACTGGTGCACACTAATGTCATGATAATTGAGGCAAATATATCGTAATACGGATAATTTTTTAGGGTCTATAGTAGTTTGGTACACATCCCTCAGTGTATTTCTCTGTACGTAGAGTTCACACTCACGCGGTTAGGAGGACTCTGCGAGCTGTCCTCTCCTGGTGGAGTGAACCTTGCTCCCCTGGGGACTGTGTGTGTGTCTGTCTATCTGAAGCCACTTCCATCATGTCTGGTCACTCGTGCTTTTCTATCCACAGCACTTAAATTTGGTATCCACACCTCTGGGCCATCCAATATCCTGTATTTCCTGTTCATACTGCACAGGACGGAAGCTTTGGTGCTGGCAGATTCTTGTTTACACGGTAGCATGACAGAAAAAAAAAATTGTATTACATCATATTGCCATTTGCTCTGGACTAATTTCACGCCTGCCTACTTCATGTAGTTCAGTTGATGTGATTTCAATTGAATGCAATTTCAGTTGACACTCAAGGTACACTCCCTTTGTCTCAGCCACAAACACAGAGAGGAGGCGGAGTGAGATGACAGACAAGCAGGCGAGGGACACAGCAGAGCACTGGAAAAACATGAACGCACCATTTGCCTTTGAGTCATCCCCAACACACACACACACACAGGGCTTCCGGGTGGCGCAGCAAAAACCCTGGTTCAAATCCAGACTATATAATGTCAAGGAAAGAGGCACTGAGTTTGAAGGTAGGCCTAAAGATACATCCACAGGTACACCTGCAATTGACTCAAATTATGTCAATTAGCCTATCAGAAGCTTCTAAAGCTATGACATCCTTTTCTGTAATTTTCCAAGCTGTTTAATGGCACAGGTAATTTAGTATTAAACTTCTGACCCAATGGAATTGTGATAGATGATTTCACTTAGAATTCACTGTGTCTATAAACAATTGTTTGGAAAAATTACTTGTGTCATGCTCAAAGTAGATGTCCTAACCAACACTATAGTTTGTGAACAAGAAATTTGTGAAGTGGTTGAAAAACAAGTTTTAATGACTCCAACCTAAGTGTATGTAAACTTCCGACTTCAACTGCACATTAACTTATTTTTTCGCCCTCAATCTGAGCGCTCTGGGGCAGTTTTTCCTCAAGGATCTGTACTTTGCACCGTTCATCTTTCCCTCGATCCGGACTAGTCTCCGAGTCCCTGCTGCTGAAATACATCCCCACATCCAGATGCTGTCACCACCATGCGTCACCGAAGGGATGGTGCCAGGTTTTCTCCAGACGTGACGCTTGGCATTCAGGCCAAAGAGACACGTCTTGGTTTCATCAGACCTGAGAATCTGGTTTCTCATGGTCAGAGTCCTTTAGGTGCCTTTTGGCAAACTCCAAGTAGGCGGTCATGTGCCTTTTACCGAGGAGTGGCTTCCATCTTGCCTCTACCATAAAGGCCTGATTGGTGGAGTACTGCAGAGATGTTTGTCCTTCTGGAAGGGTCTCCCATCTCCACAGAACAACTATGGAGCTCTGTCCAAGTGACGGTCAGGTTCTTAGTCACCTCCCTCACCAAGGCCCTTCTCCCCTGATTGCTCAGTTTTCCTAGAGCTGGTTGCCTGGCCAGAGTCTTGGTGGGTCCAAACTTCTTCCATTTATCCTCTCAGGGATATTCGGGACGGTAGCGTCCCACCCCGCCAACAGTCAGTGAAAGTGCAGGGCGCCAAATTCAAAACAAAAATCTCATCATTAAAATTCCTCAAGTATTTTACACCATTTTAAAGATAAAATTCTCGTTAATCCAGCCACAGTGTCCGATTTCAAAAAGGCTTTAAAGCGAAAGCACCACAAACAATTATGTTAGGTCACCACCAAGTCACACAAGTCACAGCCATTTTTCCAGCCAAAGAGAGGAGTCACAAAAAGCAGAAATATAAATAAAATGAATCACTAACCTTTGATGATCTTCAGATGACACTCATAGGATTTCATGTTACACAATACATGTTTTGTTCGATAAAGTGCATATTTATATCAAAAAGTCTCATTTTACATTGGCGTGTTATATTCAGTAGTTCCAAAACATGCAGTGATTTTGCAGAGAGCCCCATCAATTTACAGAAATACTCAAAATAAACATTGATAAAAGATACAACTATTATACATGGAACTTTAGATAAACTTCTCCTTAATGCCACCAGTGTCAGATTTTTTAAAAACTTTAAGGAAAAAGCATACCATGCAATAATCTGAGTACGGCACTCAGAGACCAAAACAGCCAAAGAGATATCCAGCCAGTAATAGTCAGAAATAGCATTATAAATATTCACTTACCTTTGATGATCTTCATCAGAATGCACTCCCAGGAATCCCAGTTCCACAATTAATGTTTGATTTGTTTGATAAAGTTCATCATTTATGTCCAAATGCTTCCCTTTGTTAGGGTGTAAACAAATCCAAACGCGAGTGCAAGTCCAGCCAAAAGGTCGGACGAAAAGTCCAAAAAGTTATATTACAGGTCCTAGAAACATGTCAAACGAAGTATAGAATCAATCTTTAGGATGTTTTTATCATAAATCTTCAATAATGTTCCAACCGGAGAATTCCTTTGCCTGTAGAAAAGCAATGGAACGCAAGCTAACTTTCACATGACCGCACGTCACGAGCTCGTGGCAATCTGCCAGACACCTGGCTCAATCCCCACTCATTCGGCCCCCCTTCACAGTAGAAGCATCAAACAATGTTTTAAAGACTGATGACATCTAGTGGAAGCCTTGGGAATGCTGGAATGCTGCAGAAATGTTTGGGTACCCTTCCACAGAGCTGTGCCTCAACACAATCCTGTCTCGGAGCTTTACGGACGATTCCGTCGACCTCATGGCATTGTTTTTGCTCTGACATGCACTGTCAACTGTGGGACCTTATATAGACAGGTGTGCCTTTCCAAATCAATTTAATTTACCACAGGTGGACTCCAAGTTGTAGAAACATCTCAATAATGATAAATGAAAACAGGATGCACCGGAGGTCAATTTCGAGTCTCAAAACAAAGGGTCTGAATACTAAATGTAAATAAAGTATGTTTTTATTTTTAATAAATTAGCAAAAATTTCTAAAAACCTGTATTCACGTCATCATAGTACTGTATGTAGATTGATGAGGAAAACATTTAATACAATTTAGAACAAGGCTGTAACGTAACAAAATGTGAATACGTTACGAATGCACTGTATGTGGTAACACGTTTCATGCCAATAAAGCCATTTGAATTGAGAGAACGAGAATAAGAGGGAAAGAGAGAGAATGAGAAAATGAGCCAGAGAACAAAGGGGAAGAGAGAACAGGCAATTAAGTAGAAAGCAATGAGAATCTACATGAATTGAGTCATGTCAAAGTGCGTCACAATTTACCCCATAGATTTACGCACGCAAGCATACATGACACTGGCATGTAGCCTCATCGGCATAGGCACACTGTACCCCGCCACACACATACACACACAAAAGTCTCCAAGGCATAACAAAGCCAACACATGCATACGCACAAACAGCCTATAACATATAAAAGCATACTCACACAGACGGAATCACCCTGAAATAATGACTGTCAGTGGGTAAAGACCCCCTCCAAGCAGAATTCAGCCTCTCCCTCCCTCACTACGCTTGGTAAGGAAGCAACATTAGGAAACACTAACCCAGGGCAGGAAGATACTGTGTGGGTTTGGAGGATATCTAGTAGTCCTCCCTGGTGATGGGAGCTGACAGGGAAGGACCAGGGGGTGAACCACCCTTGTCCCTTCATTCAGTACAGGCCTCTGTTAGCTAACAGAGTGTGTGTGTTAGTCTGGGAGATGCCATGAGATGCTTTTCATTCGCTCCTTCACTTTCTCTCCCTCTCTCTGCTGGCAGGCACGGGCATCCACTCGGCCACGCTCTGGCGACACACACAGGAAGCCCGACAGAGCGAGAGAACCCGACAGAGCGAGAGAGAGCGAGAGAACCCGACAGAGCGAGAGAGAGCGAGAGAACCCGACAGAGCGAGAGAACCCGACAGAGCGAGAGAACCCGACAGAGCGAGAGAACCCGACAGAGCGAGCCAGAGCGAGAGCCCGACAGAGCGCGAGAGCCCGACAGAGCGAGCGAGCCCGACAGAGCGAGAGCCCGAGCAGAGCGAGCACCAGAGCGAGAGCCCGAGCACCAGAGCGAGCAAGCCCGACACCAGAGCGAGCGAGAGCCCAGAGCACCAGAGCGAGCGAGAGCGAGCGAGAGCACCAGAGCGAGAGCCAGAGCACCAGAGCGAGCGAGAGAGAGCCAGAGCACCAGAGCGAGCGAGCGAGAGAGCCAGAGCACCAGAGCGAGCGAGAGAGAGAGAGCCAGAGCACCAGAGCGAGCGAGAGAGAGAGCCAGAGCACCAGAGCGAGCGAGAGAGAGCCAGAGCACCAGAGCGAGCGAGAGAGAGAGAGCCAGAGCACCAGAGCGAGCGAGAGAGAGAGAGCCAGAGCACCAGAGCGAGCGAGAGAGCCAGAGCACCAGAGCGAGCGAGAGAGCCAGAGCACCAGAGCGAGCGAGAGAGAGAGAGCCAGAGCACCAGAGCGAGCGAGAGAGCCAGAGCACCAGAGCGAGCGAGAGCCAGAGCACCAGAGCGAGCGAGAGAGAGCCAGAGCACCAGAGCGAGCGAGAGCCAGAGCACCAGAGCGAGCGAGAGCCAGAGCACCAGAGCGAGCGAGCCAGAGCACCAGAGGGAGCGAGAGCCAGAGCACCAGAGCGAGCGAGAGCCAGAGCACCAGAGGGAGCGAGAGCCAGAGCACCAGAGCGAGCGAGAGCCAGAGCACCAGAGGAGCGAGAGCCAGAGCACCAGAGCGAGCGAGAGCCAGAGCACCAGAGCGAGCGAGAGCCAGAGCACCAGAGCGAGCGAGCCAGAGCACCAGAGCGAGCGAGAGCCAGAGCCAGACAGAGCGAGCGAGCGACAGACAGACAGACAGACAGAGCGAGCGAGCGAGCGAGCGACAGGAAAAGGAGGATAGTACATGCAGCCAGACCGTACTTTTTAAGCCAAAGGCAGTACTCACAGTGCAGAGACGGGGGAGATACAGAGAAGCTCTTTGCTGCCTACATGGATGAATGGGATCTGCATATTCAGTAGGCATGTTGTTCCCACATCATGTACTGTGATATCATTAACTCAACACACCATCTACAAAGATGCTGGATGCTACCAACAATGCCATGTTAAACTGTCTGTCCGCAGCACACCCATTTAGGCCAATCTGGCATGAATGAACACATGAACAAACTCATGAATGAATGAATAAACTACATATTACTCTTCAACAACCACAGAGAAGCCCAAGCTGCCTACAGTACAGTGCTGCTCTGTTTGTCAACCTAAAACAGCTCGCTGGTATTGTGAAGTCCTTTGAGTGCATTGTGGGTCAGGGCACTGCAATGGAGAGCACACACAGACAAGGTGTTGATAATGCGGTTGTCACCAATGACACAATTAAACACGGGTCTGTATCCCCACCTGGTGGACTATACATGTTACACATCATGAAGTCTACCTGGGAACCTCAGACCACACACACACACACACACACACACACACACACACACACACACACACACACACACACACACACACACACACACACACACACACACACACCAAGATCGTGTTCATTAGGACACACAGTAAAGGAAAATTAAAACGGTTTCTTATTGGAAAAGACCCTGTTTCACAGTTTTGGAGCGGTTCCTTTTGTTTCATGCCTACTGAAGATGACTCTGTTATAGCCAGATGAAACGGACATCTGACTGTGCTGATTGGCTGTGAGGGAGATCGTGCTGGTGGGTAGAAGGGTTCTTACCGTAGTGGCTGTGTAGAGGGTCTGGCCCACCTCTATGACAGCTGGGGCAGTGGTCTGGGTGTCTGCCACCATGGGACTGATCTATGGGGAGGAGAACAATGGTCACAACAGTGTGAAGCATTTGGAATACAAACACCACCTGTATGTGTTAATGCATTATGGGTGCATTTATAGGAATATGAATTTTACATGTCTGAATCAAATAATGTGAAGTCAGTGAGAAGATGATTGTGTTTATCCATGTGTGGTTATGTCTGTGTTGCCCTCTGACCTCTATAGCCCCAGACTGGGCGGAGTGGAGGTGTGGTCCTCGAGGGTAGATGTCTGTCAGGTGAGGAGAGGGGTCGGGGCTGACCCGCTGGCTGTGTCTGCTCAGGACCTCACGGTAGTCAAAAGAATCAAAGTTGGTCTTCCACATTAAAACCTGGGGGTGGTAGGTAGCCTCGCGGTTAAGAGCGTTGGAAGGTCGTTGAGCCGAAAGGTCGCTGGTTTTCTAATCCCCAAGCAGACTAGGTTAAAAATCTGCCGATGTGCCCTTGAGCAAGGAACTTAACCCTGATTGTTCCTGTAAATGGCTCTGCTAAATGACAAATGTAAATGTTGATAGATGTGAGCCATTAGGGCAGGAAACCAGCTCATCATTGCAAATAAGTAGATTTTTTATTTTACTAAATCAGTTAAGAACAAATTCTTATTTACAATGACAGCCTACCCCGGCCAAACCTTCCCCTAACCCGGACGATGGGAGAATATGATAGTCTGTCCGGAGTATACAGAGATCTACTACCTGCATTTTTCCAATAAGAAGACTGATCAGATTATGCAGAAAAATATTTTGCTGGTGTTCCCTACTGAGCTATCTGCTTCCCTTCATACCATGAACACAGTTAGTCCACCCACCTGAGCATCACAACCCCCTGAGGCAAAGAAGTCTCCTCCCCTGGAGAAGGCCACAGACAGGACAGGACCCTAGGAGTCAAAACAACTAAAACACTTCAAATCACAGACACTATAAGATAAGACTAGAGACCATGACAGCTCCTTGCTTCAGATGTTCAGATCATAGAATTGTATTTCCTAATAATAATCTAGCAATTCTATTTCTATAGTTCAGATGGGTATGTCTATAGAAACGTTGGTGATCATACACACGTCCTCAGGTTCTGGGCTAATAAAGAATGCCAGTAAAGAACAGGAAGACTTGCACACCGTATACACTCCCAATTCACTGCTTTACTGACTACATTTCCAAAGCGGATCTTTGTCAGGTCGAGTGCTCACAGCCCACCTCACATGACCATTACACACACAACACATGGTGGGTGTGGAAACAATTCACTTTAATTAAATCACTTATATTTGGCATCATTCCATGTTCCACAGAAGACGTGGTATACTGGATCAAGTGTATTTGTGGTCTATGCTATATAGGAAAGACTAAATAAGCTCTGAAAACAAGAATAGCAAAACAAGGAGTAAAATCAGGACTAGAGGTTGACCGATTATGGTTTTTCAACGCACCCCAAAAAAAGCCGATACTGATTAATCGTCATATTTTTATATATACATTTTTTTGTAATAATGACAATTACAACAATACTGAATGAACAATGAACAATTATTTTAACTTAATATAATACATCAATAAAATCTATTTAGTCTCAAATAAATAATGAAAC
Organism: Oncorhynchus tshawytscha; assembly: GCF_018296145.1. NCBI lineage: Eukaryota > Metazoa > Chordata > Actinopteri > Salmoniformes > Salmonidae > Oncorhynchus > Oncorhynchus tshawytscha. The sequence continues at coordinate 46,070,630 of NC_056447.1, read as the reverse complement.
ATGTTCAATTTGGTTTAAATAATGCAAAAACAAACTGTTGGAGAAGAAAGTAGAAGTGCAATATGTGCCATGTAAAACAGCTACCGTTTAAGTTCCTTGCTGAGAACATATGAAAGCTGGTGGTTCCTTTAAACATGAGTCTTCAATATTCCCAGGTAAGAAGTTTCAGGTTGTCGTAATTATAGGAATTATAGGACTTTCTCTCTCTACCATTTGTATTTCATATACCTTTCACTATTGGATGTTCTAATAGGTACTTTAGTATTGCCAGTGTAACAGTATAGCTTCCGTCCCTCTCATCGCTCCTACCTGGGCTCGAACCAGGAACACGTCGGCTACACCAGCCTAATCTCGGGAGATGATAGGCTTGAAGTCATAAACAGCGCAATGCTTGAAGCACAGCGAAGAGCTGCTGTCTAACCCAGTAAAGTTCTGTTTGAATAAATGCTTACGAGCTGCTGCCTACCACCGCTCAGTCAGACTACTCTATCAAATCATAGACTTCATTATAATAACACACAGAAATACAAGCCTTAGGTGATTCATATGTTCAAATCCGGAAACTATAATTTCGAAAATAAAATGTTTATTCTTTCAGTGAAATACAGAACCGTTCCGTATTTTATCTAACGGGTGGCATCCATAAGTCTAAATATTGCTGTTACATTGCACAACCTTCAATGTTATGTCATAATTATGTCAAATTTGGGCAAATTAGTTCGCAACGAGACAGGCAGCCCAAACTGTTGCATATACCCTGACTCTGTTGCACAGAATGCAAGAAAAGAGACAATTTCCCTAGTTTAATATCGCCTGCTAACATGAATTTCTTTTAACTAAATATGCAGGTTTAAAAATATATACTTCTGTGTATTGATTTTAAGAAAGGCATTGATGTTTATGGTTAGGTATATTTGTGCAAAGATTGTGCTTTTTTCACAAATGCACTTTTGTTAAATCATCCTGTTTGGCGAAGTTTGCTGTCTCTGTTAGGAAGAAATGGTCTTCACAGAGTTCGCAACGAGCCAGGCGGCCCAAACTGCTGCATAAACCCTGACTCTGTTGCATAGAACGCAAAAGAAGTGACAATTTCCCAAGTTAAAAGAAATTCAAGTAAGCAGGCAATATTAACTAAATATGCAGGTTTAAAAATATATACTTGTGTATTGATTTTAAGAATGGCGTTGATGTTTAGGTACACATTGGTGAACAACAGTGCTATTTTCGCAAATGCGCTTGTTAAATCACCCGTTTTGCGAAGTAGACTGTGATTCAATGATAAATTAACAGGCACCGCATCAATTATATGCAACGCAGGACAAGCTAGATAAACTAGTAATATCATCAACCATGTGTAGTTAACTAGTGATTATGTTAAGACTGATTGTTTTTTATAAGATACGTTTGATGCTAGCTAGCACCTTACCTTGGCTCCTTCCTGCACTCGCATAACAGGTAGTCAGCCTGCCACGCAGTCTCCTCGTGGAGTGCAATTGGCCATGATCGGTGTCCAAAAATGCAGATTACCGATTGTTATGAAAACTTGAAATCGGCTCTAATTCATCGGCCATTCCGATTAATCGGTCGACCTCTAAATCAGGACTCTTAATTAGAGAAAGCCTGTGCATAATCATGGAGGGTCATCACAATATCAGCTCTCTGAGAGCAGTACACTGGTATCGAGCTTCCAGAGTAATCTAATTATTATTTTTTTAAACGGTTGCCTTGGTTTAAACTTGGACCCATATGACCATATGTACCTGTGTGATTAATTATAGATTGACTATGTGCAAAAGTGAATTGCATTGTTTCCACACCCACCATGCGTCATGTGCGTAATGGTCACGTGAGGTCAAAAGCGTATATTTGGGGATGTGAGTCCGTTTGACCTGATGAAGATCCGTTTCGGATCGAAACGTAGTGACTAAAGAGGTGAATTGGGAGCATAAACAGTGTACGGTCCTTCTTGTTCTTTTCAGATGGGCGTGTCCACATACTGTAGCATAAAGAACAGCCTTAGCGTGGTCCTAAGTGTGGCCTAAGCATTACCTTGTGTCCGTGGAGGGTGTAGATGAGGCGTCCCTCCAGCAGGTCCAGGATCTTCACTGTGCTGTCACTGGAGCCACTGATCATATAGTTTCCAGACGGGTGGAAGGAAAAGCAATTGATCCCTGCACTGTGGACTGATAGCAAAAACAGAGGTTTGTGTGTGCAGATATTGAACCTGGCCTCTCTAATACAGGAAGATTGGTTGCCAGGTGTGTTTCTAGTAAAGTACACTTTAAAATAGAAAAATGTTGGGCAACCAGGCTGTCATTCAGTAGAATTCTTAAGCCTTTTAAAAGCTTGTTACCTTGGTAATGCTGGAGCAGTTTGTTTGTCCGTATGTCCCAGATCTTCAGCGTGTTGTCTGCTCCTGAGGATGCTATGCAGGTGCCACTGGTGTTGAAGTCTACAAATGTTGCTGATCTAGGAAGGCGGAGGGAATAGGCTACTACTTAAAGGTGTCAACCATGTTAGGTGGTTCCAAATATAAAATGCAATACAACAGCACCACCAAGTGGTCATGTAGAAAACCCTTGAAAGTGGTTAGACTCCCCTCCCCCGACAGACAGTCATGTTACATCAATATAAACTGACTTTATTACAAATGCCAAATAAAACAATGACAGGTTCAGTATAGCCTTCAAATATATAAAATAAGTATATTTCTTACCCTCCATACTCTGTGAAGCAGTTGATGCACTGTTTGGTGGAGGTGTCCCACAGTCGCACTGTGCGGTCGTCACCACAGGAGGCAATTAGACGGCCGTCAGGAGAAAACCTGAATGAAAAAACAGTTATAACGCAGACAGACCAACACAATCTCCATCAGTTGTGATGGAGGATAAAAAATATAGAATCAGTTACATTTCGGGATATTATTTGAGGGTATATCATATAGTTTGACAATATTGCAATATTAATTCTGCGCTAGTTGGCTGTACCTGCACCAAATCTCGCAGTACTTATCCTTCATAGCTTGTTCACCATCTTCTTAAATAAAGAACCAATATGTTTTCAGCACTTTTAGTACCATGACTAGTTCTCATGGTTCTCTGTTGTCCCACTGCAGCAAACATATGGTGAGCAACATTTTTGGAATATGGAAAATGTCCAATCTGTTTCCCCATTTAGGGACTGCAGGATTCAAATCCAGTGTGGCCGCATCACTTACAAAGTTACATACATAAACTTTCTGGAAGAGATGTGCGTCTTTCCCTTTCAAGACGATTTGATACACATCTAGACACATGGGGCTCCGATACCATACGTTTCAGTTTGAAACGCTTCGTTGTGATTAGAGGAACAAATCGATGCAGATCTGTCCAAGCTCACCTGTGTGTGTGTGTGTGTGTGTATGTATATATTATATTTATGTATATGGTGTATGTAGGCACCTAAGCTGAGCCATAAAGGCAACTGGGCAGCAAACCACCCCATTAAAAGTTAGTGGAGGGGGAGCAATGTTTGCTTTTTGTCTCTCACTCAACATCAACAGAACAAAGGAGATGATCATGGACTTCAGGAAACAGCCGAGGGAGCACCCCCCCATCCACATCGACGGGAAAGCAGCGGAGCTGATGTTAAGTTCCTCAGCTTACACCTCACAGACAATCTGAAATGGTCCACCCACACAGACAGTGTAGTGAAGAAGGCACAGAAGCGCCTCTTCAACCTCAGGAGGATGAAGAAATTTGGCTTGTCATCAAAAACCCTCAAACATTTACAGCTGCACAATTGAGAGCATCCTGTCAGGCTGCATCACCGCCTGGTATGGCAACTGCACCGCCCATAAACGCAGGGCTCTCCAGAGGGTGGTGCAGTCTGCACAACACATCACCGGGGGCAAACTACCTGCCCTCCATGACACCTACAGCACCCGATGTCACAGGAAGTCCAAACAGATCATCAAGGACAACAACCACCCGAGTCACTGCCTGTTCACCCCGCTACAATCCAAAAGGCGAGGTCAGTACAGGTGCATCAAAGCTGAGACAAAGAGACTGAAAAACAGCTTCTATCTCCAGGCCATCAGACTGTTAAACAGCCATCACTAAACAGAGGCTGCTAAAAACACTTCAGTGAACCGAAAATTCATAACGTTTGAGTCGATTTTCTGACCAATGAATGCTACACTTAGGTCAGTATGGGGTCCCGCAGACCGATGCATATCGATGAATCGTTATAGCCCTACTTTATTGTGTAAACCAACCACAAACACATACAGGCAGTTGTTGGTTCAGTACCTGGCGCAGCGGACCCAGTTGGTGTGCTGGTTGAGTGAGTAGACAAAACGTTGTCTGTGGACACTCCACACCTTGACAGACTTGTCGTCTGACGCAGTCACTAGCCTCTGGCCGTCATGAGAAAAGCTGACACTGCGTACTGTAGCCGTGTGGGCTTTGAACACCATCGACTCTCCTTTACTGCAGAACACACAAGAAAGAAAGAGAAGTGCTCAGAGAGGGAAATATGGGTAACAAACATCTAAAAGCAATGCACTAAGGTGAATCTAGAAGGTAATGTTCAATGCTGTGCGAGGAGACATTAAAGTTAGGTAGGCACTAGCTACAGAATACAATATCTCAGGTTGTTCAAATGTCAATGAAGTTGGCTAGTCTAGGTACTAGCTAAAGGTTGTTGCAATCTTAATGACAACTGTCAGAGACTGCATGTATGTGACATCTAAAGCCAGGTGTGGGTGTGGTCCTCTGTTGCTCAGTTGGTAGAACATGGCTCTTGCAACACCAGGATAGTGAGTTTGATCCCCGGGATATCAGGTGCTTCTCTCTCCACTCACATGCTGGGCGTCCACAGCCGTACAGTCTTGTCCTGGGATGCAGAGACGACCAGATCTCCTGCAGGGGAGAACTGGACCCCTGTGATGACATCTTTGTGTCCAAAAAAACGGAACGCCCTGGCCTTAGGGTTCAGATTCCAAATCATCAAGGTCTTATCTGCAGACCCTGAGGCTGAGAGGAACATGGATGGAAACACAATGAACATGAGATGAGAATTAATTATATATATTTCCAGATAGTTAAGACTAGCCTGGTCCCAGCTCTGTTTCTGTTCTTGCCAACTCATTGTGAAGCCAAACATGACAATTCAATAAGGAGCTGGTAAGGGAGCAGAAACACTGGTTAGTAGGCTAAGTAAAGACATGATGCAATAGGGATGTGTGGTGTGTTGTGGATCTATACCCAGCTGTTTGTGTTTGGAATTGAAGTCTGCACAGGTGACAGCATCTTTGTGGCCCTTGAAGTGTCGCTCGAGGGTGGGGTCCTCCTGCAATGACAGAGTTCACCACAGGGTCAGGTATGGCTGGCATGCCAAAGTTGCCAAGTATGAGAAAACATTGAATGCCATACTATACCACTAAAATTGTGTTAGCTAAATGTACTAGTTAGGTTGAGTTAGGTTGCATGGTTTAGGTTGAAGGAAACTACTTCGAATGAGACTTCACTTTAATTAGTTATGCATTACAGACAATCAGTATTCTTTAGAAATGGTAGCCAAATGAATTAGCTACTGCAAGTAACTGAGTAATTTCTAATTAAAGCTCTGGATAAACTCGGCTGATGACATGACAATACTGCCTATCCAACAACCAAGATAAGATACTAGACAGCTAGTTAAATCCTATTAGCTAACTACCTTTCAGATAACTAGCTAGCATGTTTATCGGAAGGGCAGTCAAGCTTTAGTTAGCTCGCGCCACCGATATAATACCAAAGTAAGCAGCACACTTACCATAACTGATGCCATTTAATGCATTGATTACGATAATCCTTACATTTGCGGTGCATTTGATTTTTGAAAGATTAGCGGGGAAAGTTGGTGCATCCAACTCATGACTTCCATCTGTCTGCCAGTCAAAGTGAAAAACATAGTGCATGCCCAATTCCTCAGACTTTGCTAGTCGAGCGCCGATATGCTAATCAGCCAACTTTTATCAACATACAAACACGACTTTGGCTCATGCAGTTAACCTTAATCAATTCCACAGAAGCCTTGGTTAAATCAGCTAAATGTGAGTGAAGTTGTTGTTAGTTAATTGCTACTAGCAACCACTGAGCTGTAATAAGAACTAGCAACTCTATATTTAGGAGAGAAATGCCGCACATTTGCTAGAGCAACAGCCGCGAGAAAAAGAAACAACCAGGGAGGAGTTAAGCGTATTCTGCTGCTACGCAACTACATCAAACTGTGGAACGGTAGAAACCGACATCGTTAAAACAGCGTCATTGATTGGTCAATGGTTGCTCTCGGCTCAATCAGCGCCAAGTTTGTTAAACTTGGAACTTTGGGTCTGGTTTGTCTCTATTCCGTTTGAAAATATGTCGACAAAGAGCAGTATTGGCAACACGGAGGTAAATATAGCAAGCTATAGTTTTTAGCAAGTTGTACATGTAACAGCCCAGGTTGGTGGGTGGCAATGGTGCTGTTAGCTATCAAGGCATTGCCAAGCCAACAGTGTTTCTGTTGAGCAGTAACGTTAACCCCTTCTGCTGTTTGTAACGATATTAGCTAGTTAAATTAGTTGATTGAGGAAAACGTTACGTAACTATTTTAGCCATCATAGCTAGCTAACGTTAGATCTTCGGTCATCAAATTAGCTAACTACTGTAGCTAGCTAACGTTAGCATGTTATGCTTCCAAAACGTGTATTTTTAATGAGCTAATGTTAGCTAGTTTCCTGGGTTGACTTGACAGACACCTTTCATAAACATGTACTAAACATGGAAGGGTATGACCACGGATAAAACAAGGAATATTTGGTTTGACTATGACAGAACAGTTCAGCTGCTGAAAGGGCTGCTTTGTCCAGTGGCAGACATTGCTAACTAGAGTTAGCTAGGCCTTTATGTAGGCTCACTGGAGAAATCCTATCTCAATGGGTAATGTAATGTGCTTAATGTTTTCAACACCTTGGTAAAAAAGGAAGTAGCTACCATGACAACACAGCAAATCACAAATGTTTGTGTATTCCCCATCTCACAGTACATGAAAAGGAGAATACCTCAGAACCCCAAATATCAACATGTGAGGACAAGGCTTGACACAGGTATTATTCCACAACTCAGGTTATTCAAGTGTTCTAGCATTGGCTACCAGTGCCAAAGGACTCAGATGCATCATATTTATTGACATTTATCAGTAGATCGTATTGATGTATACATAATCTTTGCTTATCTTCAATGTTGTGAAACCTGTTGTCATTTGAAAGGATGCAGCCTGACGAAGTATGTGGAGAGGCTGGAGGAGATAAAGAAAAGTAAGTTACATTTCATTACAGACTTTTGAGATTGGGTCAGGGCGGTTAAGAAATCTTAACTTCCGAGTCGTGCAGCGGTCTAAGGCACTGCATCGCAGTACTAGATACGTCACCCTGGTTCGATCCTGGGTTGTATCACAACCGGGAGTGCCATAGGGCGGCGCATAATTGGCCCAGCGTTGTCTGAGTTAGGGGAGGGTTTGGCCGGGGTAGGCCATCAATGTAAATAAGAATTTGTTCTTAACTGACTTGCCTAGTTAAATAAAATTAAAATGTACAATTAAAAGGGAGTTGTGTGGGCGGACTGGAGTTCCAACTACATCGAGCCGCTGTCAGTCGATACTTGTAAACATTTAAAATCTTACCGTGTTCCTATGTTTGTCCTGAGTAAAGTCGGGCCTTTCTTTGTTTCTGAAAATCCATACTTTTTTTATCACAAGTTTTGGTGCCATATTAGAGCAACGAAAATGTTGAAACAGGCGATGGTTGTATTTCACAAACATTTTATTAAAAAGTTTGCATTTCAGCAAACCAAGAAAGGCCCGACTTTACACAAAACAAACATAGGTATGTAAGTGTTTAAGATTTTACAAGTTTCGACTGACAGCTACTCGATGTAGTCAGAACTCCAGTCCGTCCACACTCTTCGCCATTCAACTCCCCACTGGGCAAAATCTGTTTCCATGTAATTTCAACAAAAAAAATCAAAGTCATGATGTTGAATCAACATGGAAACTGATTTGGATTTGCAAAAAGTAATCAACGTAAGGGTCTTTTTAACAGCCAACTTTTAACCTAAATCCAATGACATGGTGAAATATTTAGTTAATTTTACGTTTAATTCAAGTTAGTTGACAACTCAATCAAATGTTAATCAAAACTAGACATTGAAATTATTTCTTTGTCCGGTGGGTCTCTTGAGAGGTGAGATTTCTCAACAAGGCGCAGGGGGCCTCATTAGGCTTGTATTGGCTGAAATCTACAACATGACTGTCACAATTGGTTTTTAGCTCCAGTTCAATATTGCCAAACAGGTGTACCTGCACTTTGTCCCTATTACCAAAAAAAGGAGCAGTGGACAGTGTTAGAAAATGCTGAGTTGCACCCCCCCTCAACTCAAGTATCCTGTCTTTAAAGAACAGTTGTGGTCCACTATCACATTCTGTTTGGTGTTTTACTTCATGTACTTTCATGGGTAACCCAGAGAAGCCATGTCCTGCTGATATTTTAGCCCCAGTCACCAGGTTGTATCTGAGAGAATAAGCACTTTGTCTGTTGTGGCCATTTTGTTTCTGGCTTTTCTGATTTCTCAGGGATAAGCAACACTGATTCCTTCATTCGGCAGTGGGCGATTTGTGTTGTTCACAATAATTTATCTGTCAGGGCTGATGTAGGAGGTATTAGGCTACATTGTGCGGGTGCCAACAGAGACAGAGGATGGTGTGATAGTCAGGTCACACTTTGGCCAATGCCAATGTTAAAAGAGGGCTGAGCAGCCAGTATTGAGCACAGGTGTCTTACCATCTCCCCCAGAGCTGTAATGTTATGGAGATGGACACAGTGGAGTTGAGATTTAGTGATATGTTGGGACAAGGGGAGGATGAGCAAAGGGTTGACATGCATGACCCAGGTGAGATATACTGGTGAGGGGCCTGAGATTGACTTGGTACTTATAGGATAGTTGTAAGAGAGAATACTGGTGAGGGGCCTGAGATTGACTTGGTACTTATAGGATAGTTGTAAGAGAACATCCTCAGGGTTTCTCCATGTCTTTTGCTCTCATTATTTTGAGAGAAACTGAAAATGTATTTGATTAGATTACAGGTACAGAAAGGATGAACTCTTCAAAAGGCTTAAAGTTACAACATTTGCACAGTTGGTGAGTGAAACATTATTACGTCAGTGATGGCAAAGACATGTTTTTTATTCTCAGTTACATCTGCTTTTTTTGTTTTCGTGGAAGTAGCCTACATGTTATTCAATCACTTTATCTTATAATGTTTTTAAATCAGGTAATTCAGGTAGCATCGGTTTCGGACCTGAATGAAAGTGTGAGTGATGGCGAAACACCAAGGCTGGAAGGTAAGAATATTTTTTGGGGGACAAATAGGACGCTATTGATGTTTTATACCATTATTGATTTGATCTGGAGCCCCAGTTTACATTTTAAATGAACTGAGAATTCCCATCAAGTCAAATCAAAATGTTCTTTGTAAATAATAGGTGTAGACTAACAGTGAAATGCTTACTTACGTGTCCTTTTTCAACATTGCAGAGTTAAATATATAAAATGGAAATAGTGACATGAGGAGTAAATACACAGTGAATAATGAATAACATGGCTATATACAGGGAGTACTACTACCAAGTCAATGTGCAAGGGTACGAGGTAATTGAGGTAGCTATGCGCATATGGGTAGGGTTAAAATGACTAGGCAACAGGATAAATAATAGACCGTAGTAGCAGCAGGTAACTATTTTGATTAGCTCTTTAGCAGTCTGGTTTAGCAGTCTTATTTGGGGATAGAAGCTGTTCGGGGTCCTTTCGGTTCCAGACTTGGTGCACTGGTACCGCTTGCCATACGGTAGCAGAGAGAACAGTCTGTGACTGGAGTCTTTGACAATTTTTAGGACCTTCCTGCAGTTGCCTTCAACGTTGATTTGAATGAACATTGAGGCAGTACTGTAACTGTACAGCAACATCACTATGCTTTATTTCCACCTGAAGCCGACATGGAGCGTCTGTCTGAGCAGAACAACGGTTCCCCCCTGCCTACGCCCACACCTGCTCAGTTCTTCGACAACAACAATGACGCAGGGGACGCTGGCTACTCCCCCAGGTCGACACTTCAAAGGTAACTCCCAGCACCCTACTTTGAACAGCATGACACACACACCAGGATTTTCCATTTTCCCTACCAACGACACACCTGTTCTCAATTACTTCCACTGATGTGTACTCTCACTCACAACCCATAACCCCAGGCACAGCTGTATCCCTCTCAGCATTCAACCCACACATCTATCTGTATATCCCAGCAGAGTTCTCTCCCCCTCGACAACCCTCCTACCCCTTCATTGTGTATGATATTTGATAGCAGCTTTTTCCCTAGGGTCCAAGCTCCGTTGCCCCCTCACTAGAACAGAAGGTTGTAACTCTATCGCCTCCCTGGGGCCTCCCTAAAACCATGGCATTAGATCACCTTCACTGGCAAGCTAAACCTCCACAGCCTGGCTAAAGTGACAAAGCTGGGATTGTACAGAGTTGAGCTCAGTTCCATTTGGAATACTGTAACTGATGATTGCAATGTCAGACATTATAGAATGAAAATTATGTCATTCACAATATACTCTCAATATTTTGAGTTGGAATGTTTGGTGTTTTTTCACATACAGAAAAAGTGTCCTTGACCCGTGTATAGCCTGACACTTTTGACTCTCACTACAGTGTAATAAGCGGGGTGGGAGAGCTGGATCTGGATAAGAACGGTCAGAAGACAGTGACTCTGACAACCGTGTCCAGCCCTCGGCTTCCAGATGGACCCTACCCAGACTGTCCATACCTGCTGCTGGACGTCAGGGACAGAGAGCAGTACGACCAGTGTCACATCATCAGCGGTAGGGGGACCATCAAATCAAATTCAAATCAAATTTTATTTGTCACATACACATGGTTAGCAGATGTTAATGCGAGTGTAGCGAAATGCTTGTGCTTCTAGTTCCGACAATGCAGTAATAACCAACAAGTAATCTAACTAACAATTCCAAAACTACTGTCTTATACACAGTGTAAGGGGATAAAGAATATGTACATAAGGATATATGAATGAGTGATGGTACAGAGCAGCATAGGCAAGATACAGTAGATTATATCGAGTACAGTATATACATATGAGATAAGTATGTAAACAAGTGGCATAGTTAAAGTGGCTAGTGATACATGTATTACATAAGGATGCAGTCGATGATATAGAGTACAGTGTATACGTATGCATATGAGATGAATAATGTAGGGTAAGTAACATTATATAAGGTAGCATTGTTTAAAGTGGCTAGTGATATATTTACATAATTTCCCATCAATTCCCATTATTAAAGTGGCTGGAGTTGAGTCAGTGTCATTGTCAGTGTGTTGGCAGCAGCCACTCAATGTTAGTGGTGGCTGTTTAACAGTCTGATGGCCTTGAGATAGAAGCTGTTTTTCAGTCTCTCGGTCCCAGCTTTGATGCACCTGTACTGACCTCACCTTCTGGATGATAGCGGGGTGAACAGGCAGTGGCTCGGGTGGTTGATGTCCTTGATGATCTTTATGGCCTTCCTGTAACATCGGGTGGTGTAGGTGTCCTGGAGGGCAGTTAGTTTGCCCCCGGTGATGCGTTGTGCAGACCTCACTACCCTCTGGAGAGCCTTACGGTTGTGGGTGGAGCAGTTGCCGTACCAGGCGGTGATACAGCCCGCCAGGATGCTCTCGATTGTGCATCTGTAGAAGTTTGTGAGTGCTTTTGGTGACAAGCCGAATTTCTTCAGCCTCCTGAGGTTGAAGCCTGCTGAGGTTGTCTGTTTGGACCAATTCAGTTTGTCTGTGATGTGTATGCCGAGGAACTTAAAACTTGCTACCCTCTCCACTACTGTTCCATCGATGTGGATAGGGGGGTGTTCCCTCTGCTGAAGTACAGTGAATAGAAATCTAATTCCAGACATAGAATGAATAGATTTCAGACACTATAAATATAATTAATGGAATTCTGAGCCTTACCCCACCAGGGGCTTTATAAATGCATAGTATATCTGAAATGAAAATGATATCCATCATCAGGATTGCTATTTCATGATATCATCTTTAGAATTGAAATTATATTGGCCAGAACTTCGTAACCAGAGTTGCAAATGGTGGCAGTAGTTATGAAACTTATAGGACAGGATATTAACTGTTTGTCCTTGATGGTATTTTTTTAGGAGGCTTTTCACTCCAATGTAATACTGTACGTATTTGTGACATCTCACATTTTTTTCCCTCAGCATACAGTTACCCCATCGCAACCCTCTCAAGAACAATGAATCCCTACACCAAGGAGGTGCTGGATTATGTATCCTTCCACCAAAACAAATAACTGTATTATTATTTCATAACTCGCATTACCAGGCAATCTGAAATGGGCCAAAACACACTAGTAAAATATCCATATACTGTACATGTTTGAATATCCATTTGTTTGCTTCACTGTTGTACTCTGATCCCATTAATCTTGACTTGATGTAGAAAAATGTTTCTGGTAAAATCATCATCGTATATGATGAGGATGAGAGGATAGCTGCCCAGGCAGCCACTGCCATGTGTGAACGGGGCTTCCAGAACCTCTTCATGCTATCTGGAGGTCAGTTGATGTTGTATTGTGGGCAAGTAATATTTTCAAGTGGAAGCTTTGGAATCAGTGCAATGTCACACTCCACTGCCCCCCAGGCCTGAAGGTGATTGCGCAGAAGTTTCCAGAGGGGATGACAACAGGCACCATCCCCGCGTCGTGCCTCCCGTCTCCCAAGGTGACAGCGGGCAGGAAGCGCTACACCCACAGACAGGTTTTCATGCCAGCCGATAGGAAGTGGAGGTTCACCTCAGACGACATGGCCAACATCCAGGCACACTTGGAGGAGATGCTCGTTCCCTCGGACACCAACAGTAAGGCACAATTAACAGCTAACAGGCTCACAGAAAAGACCGTTAAGACTCCAACGGGAAGGCTATGCCAACAGCTAACTGACTCCAACAGGAAAGCATCACTCCCTGATCTGTTGCTTTGGGTAGTAACAACAACCTACCAGTAGATGGTGATAACATGTAGAAAAAGCAAACAGCTGGGATGGACTTTTTGTAGCCCCCCTCCCACACACACACACCTTGTGCAACATTTTAGTGGCCCCCCTCTTGATGGTGAATAGAAATATACAATTTAAATATAATTTCCTGCAATTCTACACATTTTGCCATGAATTATGCCATGTAATATGGTATATGAATGACACTGGCTTACAAAATCAACAGGGGGTCCCTGAGGGCAGGGCACTGCCCTGCGTTTAGATAGTCTAGTCAGCTAACTACCAATCTAAAAATTGGCTAATTTAGTGACTGTCCGTGACTGACATAACAAGAAAAACTGCTGTATGATTCACAAACACATTCCAAAATTGCACCTGGTCTATTCTATTCCTAAGCGACCGCTTATGCCTGGAGCCAGCTGGGTGTTTGTTCCAGCCCTAAACACCCCATTAGCTCAAAGGGTTGGCCACCCTTGACAATGACGTAGAGAATAATTTCCTGAAAGCATGTTACTTTTTAGAGATGTGTGACTGTCTTTGTGTGTGCATTTTCTAGGCCGGTTCAGCAGCCGCATGTCCACCAGCAGTGCCCAGTCCAAAGCATCCAGCGCTCGGAGTCTACACACTTCCTCTTTAGCCGGCTCTGAAACCGCCAGATCCCAGAGCAGCCGACCGTGGAAATAACCCTTAACCCAAATAAAGTCTTATTTCACTACCACCCCCCCATGTGCCCCTCTGTGAAAGGGCCTCCCACCAACCCCCTCCCTCCCCCAGGGATACCCAACTGTTGTCCTCAGGGGCCCAAATCTGCTTTATTGTAGGATAATAGGAATTGGCGTGTTGATTTTGAATTTGTTGCACAATGAATATAAAAAAATGTCATCAGTGATCGTAAGATGATAATTTATGTATTTGCCTTGCACTCAATTATCATAAACTCGCAGATGTTGCTTTCCTAAAATGACTTCATTTTAGTTCGCGCTCTGGCTGTCTCTGTGTGTGATGCCTGTCATTGATAAAAACCAGTCAGCCATTGATCGTGTCCATCTCCATCAACCCTCATTAACTTAAGGTCATTTCACTTGGTAGCAGGGTACTAAAATTATATCCCATATGCTTTGTTGTACATTACAAATAACCAGAGGTGATGGTTGTTGTTTGAGGGCATTCTCTATTTTAAGAGGTGAAATGTAATATTTTTTATGTGATATTTTCTCTAAGGGGAACTTCCTCCTGGAATATTGTGATATAATATGAAGTGAGATGCTCAGAAGCGCTACATGTTTGTGTCTGTGTTCTCATAGGATTTGGTGATGTCATGCAGCCTATGATGAAACATCATCATGGTGGAGTAGGGCATTATGGGATGGTAGTCATGGTTACCCGAGGAGAACATCTTAATACGTCCGATAAATGTGAAACAGTATTTGTGCTTTGAGGTTGTGAACTTTGTTGTATTTTCTTTGTCAGCGATTTTTGGGGTGAAGATAAATTGCAGGGTCTTGTGTATTTACTGTAAAACGTGGTCTTTGGAGGAGTACAATACCTTTTGAGGCTGACGTCTGGCCTGTTTGTGTATATCAGATGCAAGACAACTGTCGTTTCTACTCCTGACAATGAACACATTAACTGTCCGTCATTACGCTCCATCCATTAAACTGGTTGGTCTCAGTTTAGTTTTTGTATATTAAATAAAACGCACAATGTATATTCTGATGTGAACTGGTCATTTTGTTGAGCATTTTACTGACGTGATTTCTAGTGCACTCTTGTGGACTGGATGGTATCATCAGCTTGAGCTAGATACTGTATATCTACAACAGTACAGACAAACATAACTTTGTTTTACACAGGCATTCACATGACCGTATCAAAGAGAGATATACAATTGGTTAATCTGGACAGTATACTGTAGTTGTCATGGTGACCCCTCTAGTTGGTGTTGTCCTTGGTGTGCTCCATGATGGCCATCAGAGCTAGCCAAGCCTCCTTGGCAGTAGGGATGATCTGATTGGCTGGCAGGATGAAACCATAGCGACCGGTGTCTCTCAGCTCGAAGGTGTAGGAGTACTTGATGCCCTGGTTGTAGGACCAGTCAATACTGATGCCACTGGCTCGGTCTAGTGGAAGATAAGCACATGATTTGTATACGTTGTTCCTGTATTAGACCTTGTTGTGGCTGTATTGAGCCTAAGATGTAGCCTTTCATGTATTTTCAGTGACTTAGTGAAAGTGAGTGGCCCGTCACTTACATATGGTGGTCATGACGCTGCCGTATCTGAAGGAGGTTCCGTACAGGCTAGCCAGGCCAGTGATGGCCTTCCTAGCCAGGTCGTGCTGTGGGTGAAATGTAAAATAACATCAAGAGATCTGTACAGCTTTTGACCATTTATTTTCGATGGCAAAACGTTTCCTTTTTGTGTACACTGAACTTGACCTGTCAAAGGCCTTAAGCAAAACCAGCTGTACCCTGTTTGATTATATAAAATTGCATTATTAGCTCACATACAGATGACTGAGACATGGCTAAGGGCCAAGGGAAGGCAGGAAGCCTGTCTCTGCCAGACTCACCAGTTCTCTCTGGTCGTTGCAAGGGGTTGCAGTGTAGCCGTAGGGGTACATGAGCCTCTGGGAGTAGCTGTGGATGTCGATGAAGGCCTTCAGGTTGCCATGAGACTTGACAAAGTCCACGATGGACTTGACCTCAGACTCTGAGTGGGCCTTGGGCCCGCGGTAAGTCTGATCGCAGGGGTTACCGCTAGAGCCAGCGGCTAGGGAAAAAGAGTTGAATACAACCAACATCAGGCCAGGGACAGTCCAATCACAACATTGACACACTTCCTTTAAACTGTAAGTCACCATAGGGGAGGAGATCATTTTCTCAACAACAAAAAAACGATGTATTTAAGCGTGACAATTAAATAAGGCAGAATCCTGGGGATCCCAAGAAGTGCACATTTAGTTTTTTGGCCCTTACTCTACACAGCTGTTTCAGATAATCAAAGCTTGATGATGAGTTGATCATTTGAATCAGTTGTGTTTTGCTAGGTCAAAAAACTAAATGTACACCCCTTGGGCTCCCCAGGACCGGGTTTGGGGAAAGGCTGTCGTAAGGCAACCTGTATCGTGGACAATTTATGCAATTTTAAACAATGTCTCAAGCATCATTCAAGAAGCCGATAGAAGACATAGCTTACTTCCAAAACCAGCATCCCAGTTCCTGTTGAGGTCAGTTCCATCACAAGAAGAGCCAGGGTTTGGCTTCCTGGTCTTACGCCACATACGGTTCTGTGGAACATAAAAGGTCAACATATTCAATGGTTTGGTAAGTATCCATGCGCATTCACTCTGACTGACACAATGAATGAATGAAGCATCATATCTGCCATTACAGAGGATTGGTGGATGGATTATTAATAATAAATACACATTTTTGCTGTTCGGAACTCACAGTTTTGTGGCTGTAGTTGTAGCCATCTGGGTTGGTCACAATCTCCAGGAAGATATCCATGTTGTCCAGAATGGCAGTGAGTGCGGCGTCATGTCCGTAGTCAGTCACAATCTGGTGGTCATTGAAACAGAAATATCTATGCACATTATCATACTGAACAGAGAATACCTGGGCTCAAGGGGGCCAATTCAGCAACCTGTGGGAGTAGGAACGTCCCAGTGGGTATTCAGAACCGGAATTGCCCGTGATGGGTATAAAGAGACTTAACTCCCTTCATGAGCCCTGGGGTTGGATTCCTCTACATGAGTCACAAGCCAAACTCCAGTTTGCTTTTAAGCATAGCAAATATACTGTAATGACCCCCTAGCCTTCATAACACATTTTTTCCAATGGCCCTATAGCCTTTATTACACTATAATTGCTATTCTTAGCAGAAAACAGGAGTTTGCATTTTGACTCATGAGCATGTGGGGGAATCCAACCCAGGGGCTCTGACTGGAAAGAATGAGACTAGAAGTTGATCACCTTCTTGGCAAACCAGGTGCCACTAGCCTGAGTGATCCATTCTCTGGAGTGGATTCCAGTGTTAATCCAGATGCCACGACGGTTGGTGCCACCAGTGCTAAACTATATGAGAGAGAAGGGGAGCATTAACTTTATCAGGTGCAAAGAAAATCCATGATAATCTTCAAACACCAAAAACGTATTGAAAAACGATGACTTACTTTGAGCACATTCAGAGGGCGGCCCTCATAGCTCTGACCAATCACGATCTTGCTGACCAGTTTGGGGTTCTCAGCCACCAGCATGTCCTGAAAACTGTAGATCTGGAGAGAGAGAGAAATCATCTTTAATTTGAACCAAATAGCTCTGAGGACTGGAGTTTTAAAACAGGGCTGATATCATTGTTATAACAGTGTTATGACAGACGTTATAATAGCTGATAAGCAAGAACAGGTGGTCTTGGCTGTGTGATTGGGTACTAACCTCATCCCCGTTGTGGTAGTTGGTGTAGTTGTAGTCATCTGTGGTTCTGGGCTCAGTGGCACATGCAGCACTCAGCCTCTGCTCCTTCTCCTCGTCCAACATAACCTGAGAGACATGGGGCAAAAGGTTTCATACTGCTGATCACTCTCCTTGGTTCATTCAACGATGATTAGATTTCAGGGGGATAACTTTGGTGGCACCACAGTCTGTCTCCTTATTACCTTAAGAATAACAATGACGTTAGAGGGGCAGATGAGCTCTCTTTCCTCCCCAGATGAGAAAGGTGTCCTACTTCACCTGTAGGTCCATGATCATGACGGAGTACGGGATGTCTTCAGTCTCCAGGAAGGCCTTGACAGTCTGCAGGCTGGTGAAGGGAACTCTGATGTCCACAGGAGTGGAGAGGTCAATGGGCTCCATCCACACATCCAGCTGGGACAGAAGAGAGGGGAGTGGAGTGAAGGAGAGGAAGGAGAGAGGATGGAGGAGAGAAGGAAGGAGAGAGGATGGAGGAGAAAGGAGAGAGAAGGGAGGAAAGAGGATGGAGGAGAGAGAAGGGAGGAAAGAGGATGGAGGAGAGAGAAGGGAGGAAAGAGGATGGAGGAGAGAAGGAAGGAGAGAGGATGGAGGAGAAAGGAGAGAGAAGGGAGGAAAGAGGATGGAGGAGAGAGGAGAGAGAAGGGAGGAAAGAGGATGGAGGAGAGAAGGAAGGAGGAGAGATGAGAGGTAAGGAAGGAGAGAGGATGGAGGAGAAAGGAGAGAGAAGGGAGGAGAGCAGAAGGAGGAGAGAGGAGAGGTAAGGGAGGAGAGAAGGGAGGAGAGGTAAGGAGAGAGGATGGAGGAGAAAGGAGAGAGAAGGAAGGAGAGAGGATGGAGGAGAGAGGAGAGAGAAGGGAGGAAAGAGGGTGGAGGAGAGAGGAGAGAGAAGGGATGAGAGCAGAAGGAGGAGAGAGGAGAGGTAAGGGAGGAGAGAGGAGAGAGGTAGGAGGAAAGGAACATGCAGATGAAAATAGAAAATGGACTGGTTGTACAGTTTGAGGGGTTCTGTTCTGATCATTCTACACTTGATTGTTTTCCTCTGAAATTCATATTTATCAGAAGTACATGAATCACATTATCTCATAGGATGATCACTGTTATCATTCCCAACCTGGAGATGTTCCATCTCAGCCATGTCCTTCAGGAGAGAGTGCTGGAACTCATCCTTCCCAGTGATACGAAGCACCTGGTGCCTTTAAAGATATTACAACAACGATGTTATCATTCCTAATAATTAGAATTAAGAGACGGGGAATCTTATTTTTAAAAAGGGGTGTTTTAATCCATTTATGACAGTCAACAAATCATATGTCATTACCCTTTGCTCAGCTACCACTGCTGTTCACAACAAGTTGAAATCACTTAATCAGTCAATCAATCAGTCAATCAATCAAATGTATTTGTAAAGCCCTTTTTTACAACAGCAGTCACAAAGTGCTTTCTTTTCAGTACTGTTTGATGATCACTCACCCCTCAAAGGTCTCCTTGCCGATAATGGCCACAGACAGTGCAACCAAGACGAGCAGCACCTTCATCGTACCTAATACAGTAAAGGCAGTCAGAGCCACACACCCTGCCCAGCACTTTTTACCTTGGTTTGTAAGTTGATGTTATCCTCAGGTGTTTTCTCCTTCTGTTCTGTTTTCCACAACGACTCGGATGTAACACTGATGGTATGTATTTGTGGAGCAGATTCTCAGAAGTTTGATGAAAATGGATGGACCAGATTGTCTAGTTTTTATCCTCCCATTCCATTTACTTAGTTCGCCTGTGTTTGTATCCCTACACTGTAAAAGCTATGCCCCCAAGGGTCGCCGCAACCTTTTTTGAGAACTGAGTCAGAGAGTCTATTTGAGCATATACTGTATACTCACACCAAGAAGAGATCAAATCAAATCAAATCAAATTTTATTTGTCACATACACATGGTTAGCAGATGTTAATGCGAGTGTAGCGAAATGCTTGTGCTTCTAGTCCCGACAATGCAGTAATAACCAACAAGTAATCTAGCTAACAATTCCAAAACTACTACCTTATAGATACAAGTGTAAGGGGATAAAGAATATGTACATAAAGATATATGAATGAGTGATGGTACAGAGCGGCATAGGCAAGATACAGTAGATGGTATTGAGTGCAGTATATACATATGAGATGAGTATGTAAACAAAGTGGCACAGTTAAAGTGGCTAGTGATACATGTATTACATAAAGATGCAGTAGATGATATAGAGTACAGTAAACACGTATACATATGAGATGAATAATGTAGGGTATGTAAACATTATAATAGGTAGCATTGTTTAAAGTGGCTAGTGATATATTTTACATCATTTCTCATCAATTCCCATTATTAAAGTGGCTGGAGTTGAGTCAGTGTGTTGGCAGCAGCCACTCAATGTTAGTGGTGGCTGTTTAACAGTCTGATGGCCTTGAGATAGAAGCTGTTTTTCAGTCTCTCGGTCCCAGCTTTGATGCACCTGTACTGACCTCGCCTTCTGGATAATAGCGGGGTGAACAGGCAGTGGCTCGGGTGGTTGTTGTCCTTGATGATCTTTATGGCCTTCCTGTGACATCGGGTGGTGTAGGTGTCCTGGAGGGCAGGTAGTTTGCCCCCGGTGATGCGTTGTGCAGACCTCACTACCCTCTGGAGAGCCTTACGGTTGTGGGCGGATCAGTTGCCGTACCAGGCGGTGATACAGCCCGACAGGATGCTCTCAATTGTGCATCTGTAGAAGTTTGTGAGTGCTTTTGGTGACAAGCCGAATTTCTTCAGCCTCCTGAGGTTGAAGAGGCGCTGCTGCGCCTTCTTCATGATGCTGTCTGTGTGGGTGGACCAATTCAGTTTGTCTGTGATGTGTACCGAGGAACTTAAAACTTACTACCCTCTCCACTACTGTTCCATCGATGTGGATAGGGGGGTGTTCCCTCTGCTGTTTCCTGAAGTCCACAATCATCTCCTTAGTTTTGTTGACGTTGAGTGTGAGGTTATTTTCCTGACACCACACTCCGAGGGCCCTCACCTCCTCCCTGTAGGCCGTCTCGTCGTTGTTGGTAATCAAGCCTACCACTCTTGTGTCGTCCGCAAACTTGATGATTGAGTTGGAGGAGTGCGTGGCCACGCAGTCGTGGGTGAACAGGGAGTACAGGAGAGGGCTCAGAACGCACCCTTGTGGGGCCCCAGTGTTGAGGATCAGCGGGGTGGAGATGTTGTTGCCTACCCTCACAACCTGGGGGCAGCCCGTCAGGAAGTCCAGTACCCAGTTGCACAGGGCGGGGTCGAGACCCAGGGTCTCGAGCTTGATGACGAGCTTGGAGGGTACTATGGTGTTAAATGCCGAGCTGTAGTCGATGAACAGCAGGAGGAAAGGAGATGAGGAATAAGTCAACAAAGACTGTGTTTACACAGGCAGCCCAATTCAGATATTTTCCCACTCGTAATTGGTCTTTTCACCAATGAGACCAGTCTTTTGCCAATAATTGGGCAAAATATCAGAATTGGTCTGCTTGTGTCTCCTTTAAAGACATACATCTGTCACCGATTATTTGTAGTTTATCTAACAAGCTAACTAATACAAACCACCATACATGTACATTCAACCAGGTGAAATGTGTTTCCGATCGGTTAATCACACCCATTACCTTTCTAAACCACATGACCTGGGCAATCCAGCTGAGCGTCTTTAAACCTTTGGTAGGCCGCAAGCCTTGGAGACAGAGAGACACCACAACTGCTTTATATGGCACACCACTCCCTAGAAATGTCCACATTTCCCACGCCCAAAAGGGTGCTTATTTTCATTGGGAAAACCATAACCAGTTTTCTAGCATGGGCACCCTATGTGAGAGATACACATAAACAACTTATGCAACCCAAAATTATACAACATATGAACTTTACATTTTTCGGAATCACTAAGTTGTCCAGTAGCAGTTCATGTCATCATTTGAGTTGGGAATATGAAGAATACAAAAATAGTTATCCTTACTTTAAAAAGTGTAGAATGGTGAAATTGAATGCTGTACTCTCTATGGACTAGTGTTCTTTTTTGTTGTAATACATTATAATGACCATGTTAAGACCTTCAACCATAACAACCTTTCTCTTTGCTTCATTTCAACATCACCTCAAGTAAAATGAAATAGAAGACAAAATCAGGTATAACAGTGGACATTTATTCCTCTGTTTGTGGCCTGTAAACAACCTTAGTGGATTCACAGTGTCCAGTAGGTTGTCATGGTCACTCCTCTAGTTGGTGTTGTCCTTGGTGTGCTCCATGATGGCCATCAGAGCCAGCCAAGTCTCCTTGGCAGTAGGGAGGATCTGATTGGCTGGCAGGATGAAACCATAGCGACCGGTGTCTCTCAGCTCGAAGGTATAGGAGTACTTGATGCCCTGGTTGTAGGTCCAGTCAACAGTGGTACCACTAGCCTGGTCTGGAAATGACAAGAAAGAAGGGAATAGACCATAGTTTCTGTTTTTAATTCACAGAGTATGTACCAGTATACAAACCATAAGATAAGAATATTGTAAAAACTTTGGTTAGGTTATACAGATGGGGTGTACTCATGTTGGTAGAATGAGCTGGACTACATTGGAATGGAATGGGATGGGAGCCATTAAAGCAGTGAACATTTTTAGCTGGTGTTTGACACTTACAGATGGTGTTGATGGTGCTGCCGTATCTGTAGGAGGTTCCGTACATGGAAGCCAGGTCAGTGATTGCCTTCATGGCCAGGTCGTGCTGTGACAAGATAATACTAGTCATGTAAAAGTACCATGCTCGCGTCACCCTTCCCCCGGTGAGGTCACATATGGTGCAGAATGCTGGCAGGGCACTCCCTAGTGGAACAAATGCCACAAGTTGTTACTAGACATGTCAAAGACAACTAGTTGATGGTTGCTAGACTCACCAGTTCACTCTGGTCCTTGCAGGGGGTACTGGTGTAACCGTAGGGGTAGAGGAGCATCTGGGAGTAGGAATGGATGGATACGAAGGCCTTCAGGTTGCCGTGAGACTTTACAAAGTCCACAATGGACTTGACCTCAGACTCAGAGTGAGCTTCGGGTCCGCGGTAAGTCTCAGAACAGGGACTGCCACTGGAGCCGAGTTCTACCAAAGACCAGAGAGGAGACAAATGGTAAAGAAAGATTAGTGCCCAACTAAACATTAACAGTAAAGTACTATCTCACCAAGGGCAAGGAGATACCATTTTAATTGACAAAAACTTTAGATTTGGTATCTTATTCAATTTGTGACCTCTGAATCTATTGCATTTGAATATAAAGTGTTTTATATTGCGGTAAGTCTCAGAACAGGGACTGCCACTGGAGCCGAGCTCTACCAAAGACCAGAGAGGAGACAAATGGTAAAGAAAGATTAGTGCCCAACTAAACATTAACAGTAAAATACTATCTCACCAAGGGCAAGGAGATACCATTTTAATTGACAAAAACTTTAGATTTGGTATCTTATTCAATTTGTGACCTCTGAATCTATTGCATTTGAATATAAAGTGTTTGCAACATTCAAGTGACAAGGAAAAGTATACCTCCAAAACCAGCATCCCAGTTCCTGTTGGGGTCAGTTCCAACACAGGAAGAGCCAGGGTTGGGCTTCCTGGTCTTACGCCACATACGGTTCTGTGGAAAATAAACAGTCATCGTGACTCATGGTTTGTTTGGTTTTGTCTAGTGCATAGCTGTGAGCAGCAGTTGATGATGTCAGAACAAAGTCAAATGACAAAGCAGGAAACAACACTGAAACACTTTGAAAGCAATATTAGATAGATGATATTTGGTAATAGAGATTCAGATCACGCATACATATGTAATATGTAGTTAGTAATCAAAGAGGATGACAGTGGCTGTTGTGTTCAACTCCCTAGTCTGATATGTGCCCTTTGACCTTGTAAAATAATCACTGAAAAAAGAAGAGGTCAATTGAAATGGAGAGATGACATTGTAATCAAAATTTGTGATCAACCTAGAAGTGTACGGGCATTTTCTATTGTGATGAGAGACTCACACTATTGTGAGTGTAGTAGTAGCCATCGGGGTTGGTCACAATCTCCAGGAAGATGTCCATCTTGTCCAGGATGGCGGTGAGAGCGGCGTCACGTCCGTAGTCGGTCACAATCTGGATATGGAAACAGAAGGTTAAAGTGATACATGTGTAGATGAAGAGAGGGGAAAGGTTTAAAGACTGTGGTGGAGAAAACACTGATGAACCTTCTTGGCGAACCAGGTGCCGCTAGCTTGAGTGATCCATTCCCTGGAATGGATTCCTGTGTCAAGCCAGATACCAGGTCTGTTGGTTCCACCAGTACTGAACTAGAAAAAAGAGACGAAGGGGGGTGTAAAGAACACCTACTACAATCCTCAAATACTGTAAACTTGATATACATTTAACATACAACCATGTAACATATAACATGTACCAAAAAATAGGGCCTCGTCCGGGATTAGGAAAAAACTACCTTCACTGACTTTTCACTTGTCATTTTACAAGTACTCTTTATAAGGCCATAGCAGATAAAACATGCCACTCTCGTCAGGAACTTACCTTGAGCACATTCAGGGTGCGTCCCTGGTAACTCTGGCCAATCACGATCTTGCTGACCAGATTGGGGTTCTCAGCCACAAGCATGTCCTGGAAACTATAGATCTGATGAGATAGATAGAGAAAGAGACAGAGACAGAAAGAGGTTGTTATTGTCAATTTGCGGTTGTTGACATAAGCTTTTCATGAATCCGTATGTTCTGCTTTTGAATGTTTTATGAACTCCTTATGTGAGGACACTTCAAATAAGGTGTTCCCCAAAATACTGTAGCTTTCAACAACAGAAAACAGTGTCTTGCATTGCTTACAGAATTCTTAGGTAGGTCTTACGATGACAGTATTAATGATGTCTCACTCAGTATGAGTTCAGAGTGATCATGTGAAATGGGCCAATTCTCCATGATACTTGTGTGATGAGTTGGTACTTACAGTTGAAGTCGGAAGTTTACATACTTAGGTTGGAGTCATTAAAACTAGTTTTTCAACCCCTCCACAAAATTCTTGTTAACAAACTATAGTTTTGGCAAGTCAGTTAAGACATCCACTTTGTGCCTGACACAAGTCATTTTTCCAACAATTGTTTACAGACAGATTATTTCACTTATAATTCACTGTATCACAATTCCAGTGGGTCAGAAGTTTACATACACTAAATATGTTTTAGGAATTGTAATTATGAGATTTCTGTAGTTTGAATTTGGCGCCCTCTATTTTCACTGGTAGTTGTCATATCGATCCCGTTACTGGGATTGCAGCCATAACAAGTTAAAATAAAGTGGTGATCCTAACTGGCCTAAAACAGGGCATTTTTACTAGGATTAAATGTCAGGAATTGTGAAAAACTGAGTTTAAATGTATTTGGCTAAGGTGTATGTAAACTTCAGACTTCAACTGTACATCAGCAATGTCATGGTAGTTGGAGTAGTCGTAGTCATCGGTGGTTCTGGGGGCAGCGGCACGTGCACTCAGCATCTGGTCCTGCTCCTCGTCCAACATAACCTGTGGGCATAACGGGGGTCAAAAGGTCACTACAAGGCTTTATAACACTCTACAATGATTTATAACACTATTATGAAACAATATGTAGTTATCCCATATGACTTACCCAAATCTCTTTTGATCATTGTAAGCACAGATAAAATTGAGCTTTTGCACATAATCTTATTTAGCCATCTTATTTATTTACTGTAAGTCATGACATGGATATACTATTTCAAGACATAGTAAAGACTGAAGTAATCTCCCAGAGCTCAGTCACTTCCTCCTCGTCTCCTACCCACCCCATAATTATATTGTGTGTGTCTGTATGATCCTACCTGTAGGTCCATGATCATGACGGAGTACGGAATGTCTTCAGTCTCCAGGAAGGCCTTGACGGTCTGCAGGCTGGTGAAGGGAACTCTGATGTCCACAGGAGTGGAGAGGTCAATGGGCTCCATCCACACATCCAGCTTGGAGAGAGGAGGGAGGAGAGAGAGCAGGAAGGAGAGAGAGCAGGAAGGAGGAGGACAGAAGACAAGTTGACATGTTAAGCCAACATAGCAAGCACTTTGAACAGCTATTGAAAAGGAAATGCATGGTCAAGTTAATATTTTTTATATTTTTAACCCATCCGTAGCTTTTTTGGTTTTTAAAGCTTTCTTGTTACATATACACACATTATATATATTACATTTCACATACTACATAAATGGTACTTTCATATACAGCATTCACCTGACAAAGATATATTTTACATACAGACAGTACATACATACATACATACAGCACATAAATATACATACACACATGTACAGTGGGGCAAAAAATTATTTAGTCAGCCACCAATTGTGCAAGTTCTCCAACTTAAAAAGATGAGAGAGGTACACTTCAACTATGACAGACAAAATGAGAAAAAAAATCCAGAAAGTCACATTGTAGGATTTTCAATGGCCCCGGTGGCAATAAATTAATAAAACCAAAAGCTTACCTTGACTTAGAAGAGTTCCAGTGTTGGATAGCCAGTTAGGTAACATAGCATCCCTCAATGTTTGAGCAAGGTGTTTGAGTAGGCTCAAATAGCTAGCTGCATTCGATAGCTAAGTAAGTGAAAGTGAAAGTTTTCATTTTTGAAGAAATACATTTGTTCAAAACTGTTCAACTACTGTCTTTCTCTCTCTTTGAGTCAACTACTCCACAACTTTTTATGCACTGTAGTGCTAGCTAGCTGTAGCATATGCTTTCAGTACTAGATTCATTCTCCGATCCTTTGATTGGGTGGACAACATGTCAGTTCATGCTGCAAGAACTCTGAGAAGTTGTCATAATTACTGTTTAAGTCTATGGAATGGGGTGAGAACCATAAGGTTTTCTATTGAAGTCAATGTATCCAGAGGAGGATGGAAACTAGCTGTCCTCCGGCTGCACTATGGTGTTACCCTATAGAGTGCTTTTGAGGCTACCGTAGACCTTCATTGCAAAACAGTGTGTTTGAATCGATTATTTGGTGACATCTGAATATATTTAGTATAGTTTTATCTAAAAAGGATAACTTTCACAATTTTCTAAAAATGAAATTCACTTAGGAGGATGGTCCTCCCCTTCCTCCTCTGAGGAGCCTCCACTGACATACATGCATGCATACATTCATTAGATTTTACTATGGTATACATTATATGTAGTGTTTTCAATTATACCATCACCGATCATGAGCTCTTTAATCCCACCCCTCAGCTACTGTCAGCCCATCCCACCGGTCACAGACCGTGGACCACCCTTGTTTGGTTTCCATTTGTCATACATTTTTCAAATATGGTGTGACATACGTTTTCAACCTGTAAAAAGTACAGGTGACCATTTGATGAATTGTTCAGCAGTCTTATGGCTTGAGGGTAGAAGCTGTTAAGAAGCCTTTTGGACCAAGACTTGGCCCTCCGGTATCGCTTGCCATGCGGTAGCAGAGAGAACATTCTATGACTTGGGTGACTGGAGTCTTTGACAATTTTTTGGGCCTTCCTCTGACACCGCCTGGTATATAGGTCCTGGACGGCAGGAAGCTTGACCCCAGTGATGTACTGGGCCATACACACACCCTCTGTAGCGCCTTGCAGTCAGATGCTGAGCAGTTGTCATACCAGGCGGCGATGCTCTCGATGATGTAGCTATAGAACTTTTTGTGGACCCATGGCAAATCTTTTCAGTCTCCTGAGGAAGACAAAGTGTTGTGCAAGTTCTCCCACTTAAAAATATGAGAGAGGCCTGTAATTTTCATCATAGGTACACTTCAATTATGACAGACAAAATGAGAGAAAAAAATCCAGAAAATCACATTGTAGGATTTTTAATGAATTTATTTGCAAATTATGGTGGAAAATAAGTATTTGGTCACCTACAAACAAGCAAGATTTCTGGCTCTCACAGACCTGTAACTTCTTCTTTAAGAGGCTCCTCTGTCCTCCACTTGTTACCTGTATTAATGGCACCTGTTTGAACTTGTTATCAGTATAAAAGACACCTGTCCTCAACCTCAAACAGTCACACTCCAAACTACACTATGGCCAAGACCAAAGAGCTGTCAAAGGACACCAGAAAACAAAATTGTAGACCTGCACCAGGCTGGGAAGACTGAATCTACAATAGGTAAGCAGCTTGGTTTGAAGAAATCAACTGTGGGAGCAATTATTAGGAAATGGAAGACATACAAGACCACTGATAATCTCCCTCGATCTGGGGCTCCACGCAAGATCTCACCCTGTGGGGTCAAAATGATCACAAGAACGGTGAGCAAAAATCCCAGAACCACACGGGGGGACCTAGCGAATGACCTGCAGAGAGTTGGGACCAAAGTAACAAAGCCTACCATCAGTAACACACTACGCCGCTAAGGACTCAAATCTTGCAGTGCCAGACGTGTCCCCCTGCTTAAGCCAGTACATGTCCAGGCCCATCTGAAGTTTGCTAGAGAGTTTTTGGATGATCCAGAAGAAGATTGGGAGAATGTCATATGGTCAGATGAAACCAAAATAGAACTTTTTGGTAAAAACTCAACTCGTCGTGTTTGGAGGACAAAGAATGCTGAGTTGCATCCAAAGAACACCATACCTACTGTGAAGCATGGGGGTGGAAACATCATGCTTTGGGGCTGTTTTTCTCCAAAGGGACCAGGATGACTGATCCGTGTAAAGGAAAGAATGAATGGGGCCAATGTATCGTGAGATTTTGAGTGAAAACCTCCTTCCATCAGCAAGGGCATTGAAGATGAAACGTGGCTGGGTCTTTCAGCATGACAATGATCCCAAACACACCACCCAGGCAACGAAGGAGTGGCTTCGTAAGAAGCATTTCAAGGTCCTGGAGTGGCCTAGCCAGTCTCTAGATCTCAACCCCATAGAAAATCTTTGGAGGGAGTTGAAAGTCTGTGTTGCCCAGCAACAGCCCCAAAACATTACTGCTCTAGAGGAGATCTGCATGGAGAAATGGGCCAAAATACCAGCAACAGTGTGTGAAAACCTTTTGAAGACTTACAGAAAACGTTTGACCTCTGTCATTGCCAACAAAGGGTATATAGTATTGAGATAAACTTTTGTTATTGACCAAATACTTCCACCATAATTTGCAAATAAATTCATAAAAAATCCTACAATGTGATTTTCTGGATTTTTTTTCCTAATGTGTCTGTCATAGTTGAAGTGTACCTATGATGAAAATTACAGGCCTCTCTCATCTTTTTAAGTGGCAGAACTTGCACAATTCGTGGCTGACTAAATACTTTTTTGCCCCACTGTACACCTTCTTTGCCGCTCAAACCTCTACTGTGCTGGGATTAAGATTACACTACCCTTCACAAAGAGAACTGTCCCGGGGCTCCCGGCAGCTTCTGCGGGATCGGTCGCGTTACCGCACTGGACGCCTCGCGGCGCCCATCTCCGACACTCCGGATTCGGGGATCTGAACCCGGCTCCCTTTCGATCGGCCGGGGGCAACGGAGGCCATCGCCCCCTCCCTTCCGAATGGTGTTCGCCCATCTCTTAGGACCGATTGACCCATGTTCAACTGCTGTTCACATGGAACCCTTCTCCACTTTGGCCTTCAAAGCTCTCGTTTGAATATTTGCTACTACCACCATTAATGTGCTTCTTCTTGAGCCACTCCTTTGTTGCCTTGGCCGTGTGTTTTGGGTCATTGTCATGTTGGAATACCCATCCACGACCCATTTTCAATGCCCTGGCTGAGGGAAGGAGGTTCTCACCCAAGATTTGACGGTACATGGCCCCGTCCATCGTCCCTTTGATGCAGTGAAGTTGTCCTGTCCCCTTAGCAGAAAAACACCTCCAAAGCATAATGTTTCCACCTCCATGTTTGATGGTGGGGATGGTGTTCTTGGGGTCATAGGCAGCATTCCTCCTCCTCCAAACACGGCGAGTTGAGTTGATGCCAAAGAGCTCCATTTTGGTCTCATCTGACCACAACACTTTCACCCAGTTGTCCTTTGAATCATTCAGATGTTCATTGGCAAACTTCAGACGGGCATGTATTTGTCCTTTCTTGAGCAGGTGGACCTTGCGGGCGCTGCAGGATTTCAGTCCTTCACGGCGTAGTGTGTTACCAATTGTTTTCTTGGTGACTATGTTCCCAGCTGCCTTGAGATCATTGACAAGATCCTCCTGTGTAGTTCTGGGCTGATTCCTCACCGATCTCATGATCATTGCAACTCCACGGGGTGAGATCTTGCATGGAGCCCCAGGCCGAGGGAGATTGACAGTTCTTTTGTGTTTCTTCCATTTGCGAATAATCGCACCAATTGTTGTCACCTTCTCACCAAGCTGCTTAACGATGGTCCTGTAGCCCATTCAAGCCTTGTGTAGGTCTACAATCTTGTCCCTGACATCCTTGGAGAGCTCTTTGGTCTTGGCCATGGTGGAGAGTTTGGAATCTGATTGAGTGGTTGCTTCTGTGGACAGGTGTCTTTTATACAGGTAACAAGCTGAGATTAGGAGCACTCCCTTTAAGAGTGTGCTCCTAATCTCAGCTCATTACCTGTATAAAAGACACCTGGGAGACAGAAATCTTTCTGATCAAGAGGGGGTCAAAAACGTATTTCCCTCATTAGAATACAAATCAATTTATAACATTTTTGACATGCGTTTTTCTGGATCATTTTGTTATTATTCTGTCTGTCACTGTTCAAATAAACCTACCATTAAAATTATAGACTGATCATTTCTTTGTCAGTGGGCAAATGTACAAAATCAGCAGGGGATTTTGCAACCTATATGGCACAGCTGTCAACATTTTTGTCCTCAAATGTAACTGGTATATTTGTCTATTTATGCCAATCTTTTTCAGACAATTTTTGTCTTTAATATATGGCAGACAAACCAGTTCCCTACATTCTCCCTCTTCCACTTGCCTCTTCCATTTTTATGGTAATACTGCAATCAGTTTGTTTGAACAAACATTCCCATATATTTTCAATAGCTGAATATGTGACTTAACTTCATAATATTTTTTATCAATCAGAATATTTGAGTTTAACCATAATATTTGTTGTAATATTTGTTCTGGTTTTTTCTGGAGGATAAATTTAAAATTGTAACCAGCTTTGTATCGCTTGTTTAAGAAAGGGTGGTAATTTGAACAAAGTTTTATTTTCAATTAATCTGAAATGAGAAGTTGCAAAAAGGCCATTTTTGAACAAAGGATGAGCCTTTCTTAGTAATCTACTGGAGAACCAGTTTGGGTTTAAGTATAATTTATGAATGTGTGAAGCTTTTAGTGAGAGGTCTAATGCTGTAATATTTCATCCTTTCAGCCCCCCAAACTCATATTCATTATATAAAAAGGCATGTTTAATTGTTTGGCTTAGCATTCCAAATAAAGCGAAATATTTTTTGCTCATATGATTTAAAAAACTAATCATCTGGAGTAGGCAGCACCATAAGTAAGTAAGTAAACTGTGATAGGACCAAATAGTTAATCAATGTGATTTATCCATAAATAGACAGGTATTTACCTTTCCATGGATGCATCATCTTGTCTATTTTTGCTAACTTTCTATTGAAATTGGTTGTGGTAAGTTTGTTTACATCTTTAGAGATAGGAATACCAAGCATGTCTACTTCACCATCAGCCCATTTATTAGTAAACTACAGGGCACAGTAGTGTAAAAATTTAAAGATCCCATACTTAATAAGGTACACATATCATGATTGGGTTTTAGTCCAGAGAGGCTAGAAAAGTGATCTTCAATGAGAACATACAGGGATCCAGATTGCGGACTTAAGAAGAAACTTGAGTTTTTGGCATACATTGACACTTTTGTTTTTTTCTAACCCCTTGATGTTCTTGTTGGATCTGATTTTAATAGCTAGCATTTCAATAGCCATAACAAATAGATATGGAGACAATGGACAGCCTTGTTTTACTCATCTTGACAGCTCAAATCTTTCTGAGAAGTAGTCATTATTTACTATTTTACAACTGTGGTTGCTATACAGTACATAACTTTAACCTCTACGGTCTGATATACTTCTACTGGTATACCACCAAACCCTGGGATTTTTCCAGAATGAAAATATTTAATTGCTTCAAGATGTTTATCCTCTGTAAGTTGGAATTGTAATATTTTTTAAATTTCACCTTTATTTAACTTCACACAGGTCTTTCTGTACATTTGTTAATTTTACATTATTATTATTAGGGGGAAAATCCATACAGTTAGCATCATTCAGTGGAGATGGAGGAGACTGAAAAGAAAACATATGCTTAAAATATTTAGCTTCCTCTTTCAAAATATAATTTGGTGAATCATGGATGACTCCGTCATTTGAAACGAGTTTCTGTCAATTCTTTTTGGTAGCATTTCTATGTTGAAGATGAAAGATTTAGTGCATTTTTCAAAATGTTCCGTCCAGTTAGCTTTATTTTTACAATAAATTACATTTCATCGTTCTTGAATAAGTTCTCATTTTAATCTAGTTCTAATTATTTTTGTTTTTCCTCTAACTTATTTTTGTGCCTCTATTGTACAATTGTTATTGCTATCTACCTCCACTGTTATTTCCTATTTTCTTTATTAGTCTAATCTCTTTTAATCAAAACTGTTTTTGTTTGAATGTTTGAGTATTGTAATGAATGGCCTCTAAAAGTACATTTGAAAATGTCCCATACAATAAGGGGATCTCCAGTACCTATGTTGTGCAGAAAAAAATCAAATGATGAATTATTTTGTGTTGGTTAAGAACAAATTGTCATCCAGTAGGTTTTGATTAAATTTCTAATATCCCCATCCCCATCATCATGGAAATTCTGTAAGAGTTATGTGGAGGCCAATTAGATGGTGGTCCGTTCCCATTCGGTCTTTGTACATTTTGATGCCAGCAGGAATGACACAAGGAAGTAGTCAAGATGGCTAGCTTGATTAAGCCTCCTCCATGTACTGTATATCTCACTAGGGCAGGGTTTTTTAGCCTCCATATATTCACTAGCTCTAATGTATCCATGATCTTCGTGATCTCCTTAATTGCATGAGGGTGATAGTTTGTAATGTCAATTCTTTTACGATCCTTTGAGGTATTTGTAACCGTATTATAATCTCCCACCATAATAATAGATGAATGTGTTACTTGTGAGCTCAATAGATTATTGTATATATTTTCACAGAAGTGTGGATCATCAATTGTTGGACCAGATTAATTAGCCAAATCTGTTTTTGGTCCAATAGCATGTTTAAAAGGATCCATCTTCCTTGAGGATCTGTTTGCACAATCGGATCAAAATGATTGTTAATTAACATTATCACCCCCTTTGAGTTTCTTTGCCCATGACCATGACAAACATATTATTTATCCCTCCAAGGCCTTGGACTAGTGAATTAATATGAATTCATATTGTGGTCATTGCAATGTTTGTCAAACTTCGTATTGAAATGGAAATGCCAATGCAGTAGGCTATAGCGTATTGAATGAGGTGGTGGGGTTAGATATATGTGGCTTCAGTGGTGGATATGATGATGATGATGAGGATCATTGTCATTGTCATGCCACACCTGGAGATGTTCCATCTCAGCCAGGTCCTTCAGGAGAGCGAGCTGGACCTCATCCTTCGCAGTGATACGAAGGACCTTGTCACTGTAAAGATAGGAGAACCATTCAGATTTGAACTATGCGTGAGTAAATGGTCCGAGAGGGAGGTTGGAGTTGAGAAAGGGAGAAGTTGAGTAGCATAGACTGTGGTGAAACGTCTGCTTAGCAACATAATGACTTACAGTTGGAGTCAACCTTGACCATAAGCTTTGTTTCCTCTCAACAGGTAAAATTGAGTAGCCATCTTTAATGATTAATCTGAATTTACTGAAAAGTAATAAAGCCTGACTGTCACACAGATTGAAAAAGCAACTCATGTCTACAGAATCACAGAGGCAAGCAGGACATATGTTTATACTACCCTTCCTATGGTTCAGTTAAGCAATAAGACCCGAGGGAGGGGGTGTGGTATATGGCCAATATACCACGGCTAAGGGCTGTTCTTATGCACAAAATATTGCGGAGTGCCTGGACACAACCCTTAGCCGTGATATATTGGCTATATACCACAAACCCCCAAGGTGCCTTATTGCTATTATAAACTGGTTACCAACGTAATTAGACCAGTAAAAATAAATGTTGTCATACCCCATGGTATACCGTCTGATACACTACGGCTTTCAGCCAATCAGAATTCAGGGCTCGAACCACCCAGTTTATAACAATCTTTATATAGCAACTACTGGTGATATATCAAACATGACACCAAATAGAATTGGACATATTCCCCAAAATGAGTACCAACCATTGGTGTATCCACTCACCCCTCAAATGTTTCCTTGCCGAAAATGGCCACAAACAGCACAGTCAAGACCAGCAGCCCCTTCATCATTGCCAATAGAGTAGAGACACACACCTTGGCCACCACCTTTTATGCCATGGTCCTGGTCACATGACCTTGCTTAAGGGGACTTGCGTATGATGCCTGCTGCTTTGCTTCCCATGCCAGCCAGGAGATCCTGGGAAATACCAGATGGGTCGTTTCTGTACCTTTGCCATCATTTGTTTTAGTTTGAGTTATCTAGAAAAATACATGTATTTATGAATAAATCTGAAACAAACATGTAGAGTGGGTATACTAGGCCTACAAGTTAAGGCATTTGACTTATGTGCTCAGTCCAGCTTTACACAAACAATAACTTTTAAGGCTTAATGAAGCCAGTATAAACCCTTTCTAAGGCCTATATAAATACTTCAGAAAGCAATCATAAGAAAATTCCAATGACATGTTATGAAGTGCGGCAAAAGGGCCACATTTGGCAAAGCACCAGATGTAGGCCAATGCATTTGTGTCAGCCTGTATTCAGGAAGTTGTGCTACAGTACTGCCTCGTTAGTGTCAGATTCAGCAACACTATAATTAGCGGAGTTAAATTAAAACAGAAAGTGCAACATAGTGAAATGGAACTGTTTTATGATAGTTAGGCTGCAGCCTGTGTCACAGCCGGCCTGATCGGGAGACCCATGAGGCGGCGCACAATTGGCCCAGCATCGTCCGGGTTAGGGGAGAATTTGGCTGGCCAGGATTTCATTGTCCCATCGCGCTCTAGCGACTCCTTGTGGTAGGCTGGGCGCATGCAAGCTGACTCTGGTTGCCAGCTGTGCGGTGTTTCCTCCGACACATTGGTGCGGCTGGCTTCTAGGTTAAGTGAGCAGTGTGTAAAGGAGCCGCGACTTTCGCCTCTCCCGAGTCCATAGGGCAGTTGCAGTGATGGGACAAGACTGTAACAACCAATTGGAAATCACGAAAAAGGGGTAAAGTACCAAAAATAAAATAGATACAGTGGCTGCTTGCTTTCAAAATATCACATCAAAATATTTTTCCTCATGTCAGATTGAATTGAAAGGTTCTATTTGGTGTCTACTGTAGGAACGCTGTAAGAGGTAGTAACATTCATTGTTTGCTGGGAAGGCAGTTTAATTAAGACAATTTGACAAACTGTTCGATTACCTTTAGGCTACGTTTGGTTGATATAGGCCCTCTCATTTGAGACCGAAACAGTATGCACTACCAGATCTCTCTGCCCTCCCTCTGTGCCCGTTCTAGAAAGGGTAACTGTAGTCTGTTTTATGCAATCGAGCTGATAACAAGAATGACAGATTAAAGATACTGTACATGTTGGTTTTTCCATATCTAGAAGTAAATCATTAACTTACAGACAGGCACACCCACAATACATTTGTCTAAAAGACAGCAATACATTTGTCAAGTAGCGTGACACATTACCTTATTTTGTCTAACAATATTTTGTTTTGAAGTTAATTTCTCTCTCACATGCAAGATTACTCTGCATACCAACTGGCAAAGACAGGGCATACAAAATCATGCCTGCATCGAAAGAAATTACATTTGAATTTATCATGAGTTTGATAAATTACACAAATCATCCCCTTATGATGATTTTATGATTATTTATACAGTTGCCTAGATACCCACCTGTTTTGCAGTTTGTCTGTAACACAGTTACACAAGGCCACAAGCTGTGAAACACCCAAGGCCTTCTTTTAAAAGGACAGCAAAACAGATGCACATGACGTAGGATGTCTCTAAACCACATCATTACTACATACTTCTTGCATCTGCATGATAAGTATGTGCAGGTTTAAGATTGGGAGGGATGGCTATATAGTAAATGTAGCTGCTATCCATGACTGTGTCAAGACTCAACCAATCAACCAGAGGGTCGATGTATAATCTGCATGACAGACACACTATTAATCTCTGTCATAAATGTGAAATGTGTTGCACATGACAGATACATTTCATAAGTGTTAATACCAAGTTGCTGCTCCTGTCTAGTATTTGGTCAAATATCCCCCCCAAAACTATCAGCATATACTGTAAGAGGACACATTTAATTGTAAATAGTATATACATTGACTGTAAACACTAACAACAATAGGCTCATGACTGCCTAATATGTTTGCTCCACCAGAACCAATACAACCACACCCAACAAAACAGCATTGAAAGGATGAACCTATAGACTACTGTAGTTCACGTGTTCATTCATTTTGTTTTATTGTTGAGGAGGCCCCCCTTGCTAAACGATGATTGGCTGTCCTGTATTTTATTGGTTGCTCACTCAATTCCAATTGGTCCAGAATTGAAGAATTTGTATAGCGGAAGCCTTTCATAGTAACAAAGCAATGAACGGGACCGTTCCGGAAGAAGTGGTGGCAGAATAAAACCGATAAACTTTCGTTTGTGTTTCTAAAGATAAGTGTCAACGTAAAGTGAGTCAAAGTTTTTTTGTGTATTTACTTTGAAAGTTTACGGCGGGTCTAAACCAGCATAGCCTACAGCGGGGAACTAAAAATGGAGGTAGAAAAGGAAATCAAGAAGGTAAGTTCTCATGCCTGTGTATAGTTCCAGATAAGACATGGCAACGCCCTTAGAGGTGTATCCTACAAGCTAGTAAAGTCAGCAAGGAAGATGGCTCGTTCTGTCATTAAAGCCAGTAACTTTTGCTACATAGACTACCTTTTTGACTGTAAAATACGAGATGTGTTAGCAATATGTAGCCAATTGCTAGAACCTTCGAACTTCTTGCTTCTGTGCAAGGTCAGTTTATCAAATAAAACAAACCCGTAGTTGGTCTAATATGTTTTGACATTGTTCGCATCCTAACCATTGGTGTCGTTCTCTCAATATCATGTTTCAATAATCTGATTCTGAAGGTGAGGACGGACGTCCCGTCTCCCACGCGCGACCACTCATCAATGATACCGGTCTGATGCAGCAGACAGCATCGTTTAGATACAACAAAGCACCTAACTACTACATCGATTGAGTCACTCAATTGTATTTATAGCATTATAACAAAGGACCAATCTCTGTTAATTCAACTGTCAAGAGATTAAGAGAGATTAAGGCATGAGAGTGGAGTGGGGGCTCCATGATTCCAGCCTTTATCTGTCAGCTATCATCAAGGTCCACGCGCCTGTACAAAGGGAAAGCGTCGCAGTAATGGCCTTTAAGATTCAGTAGATTACCAGCGTGAAGCCGCGATAATTACTAGATCACTAATCATAAATGTGAGACCCCGATAATTGTGTCAAACTGCTAATGACCTTTGATCAAAGAAAACTACTTGTTTTGATTGTCTGCTCGCTAATCTTCAAAGAGTATCAATAATATAACTCTGTTAATGCATTCTGAAGGCATCAAGTTCAAGATGTATTTGGGCCCTTGCTCATAAGATCATCTGGCATTTGAAATTCACAGATTTTCTGGACTGTGGCTACTTTCCCTTGTCAACCTGAGACACCTCATGGCAATGTGTCATTGGTCATGTTCCCTTGATCAAACTTTGCATGCATCAACCAATGGCTGCATGCTACATCATCGACTGACAGATTGCTATCATGATTGCTATATGTGGTTAGCTTTATTTACATGTATGTGGCTCTAGTCCACTCTTATCTATCTTCATTAATCAGTATCCTAAAGGCATCATTATCTCACTAATGGGTTTCTGGGAAGAGAGGCGTCTAGGGTGTTCCTGAGAAGTTTAAGTGAACATTGACAATTTATACTGAACAAAAAATATAAACACAACATGTAAAGTGTTGGTCCCGTGTTTCATGAGCTGAAATGAAAGACCCCTGAAATATTCTATACGCACAAACTTATTTCTCTCAAATGTTGTGAAATAATTTCCTTACATCCCTATTAGTGAGCATTTCTCCCTTGCTGAGATAATCCATCCACCTGACAGGTGTGGCATATCAAGAAGCTGATTAAACAGCATGATCATTACATGGGTGCACTTTGTGCTGGGGACAATAAAAGGCCACTCTGAAATGTGCAACAATTCTACAGATGTCTCAAGTTTTGAGGGAGTGTACAATTGGCATGCTTACTGCAAGGATGTCCATCAGAACTGTTGCCAGAGAATTGAATGTTAATTTCTCTACTGTAATCCGCCTCCAACGTTGTTTTAGAGAATTTTGCAGTACGTCCAACCGGCCTCACAACCACATGCCACGTGTAGCCACGCCAGCCTAGGACCTCCACATCCGGCTTCGTCACCTGCGGGATCATCTGAGACCAGCCACACTGACAGCTGATGAAACTGTGGGTTTGCACAACCTGAAGAATTTCTGCACAAACTGTCAGAAACTGACTCCAGGAAGCTCATCTGTGTGCTTGTTGTCCTCACCAGGATCTTGACCTGACTTCAGTGGGAAAATGTTCACCTTTGATGTCCTCTGGCATGATGAAGTGGGCTCTTTACAGATGAATCCCGGTTTCAACTGTACCGGGCAGATGGCAGCGTGTATGGTGTTGTGTGGGTGAGCATTTTGCTGATGTCAACATTGTGAACAGAGTGTCCTGCGGTGGGGTTATGGTATGGGCAGGCATAAGCTATGGACAACAAACACAATTGCATTTTATCAATGGGAATTTCAATGCACAGCGATACCGTGATGAGATCGTGAGGCCCATTGTCGTACTGTTCATCCGCCCCCATCACCTCATGTTTCAGCATAATGCACAGCCCCATGATGCAAGGATCTGGACACAATTCCTGGAAGCTGAAAATGTCTCAGTTTTTACACAGCCTTCATACTCACCAGACATGTCACCCATTGAGCATGTTTGAGATGCTCTGAATTAGAGGTCGACCGATTATGATGTTTCAACGCCGATACGGATTTATTGGAGGACCAAAAAAAGCAGTTTTTAAAATTTTAATTTTTAAAAAAACATTTTAATTTATTTGTAATAATGACAATTACTACAACTACTGAATTAACACTTATTTTAACTTAATATAATACATCAATAAAAATCCATTTAACCTCAAATAAATAATGAAACATGTTAAATTTGGTTTAAATAATGCAAAAAGAAAGTGTTGTAAAAGTGCAATATGTTCCATGTAATAAAGCTAACGTTTGAGTTCCTTGCTCAGAACATGAGAACATATGAGACATGTTTCATATGAGAGTTCAATATTCCAAGGTAAGAGGTTTTATGTTGTAGTTAATATAGTATTTATAGGACTATTTCTCTCTCTCTACCATTTGTATTTCATATACCTTTGACTATTGGATGTTCTTATAGGCACTTTAGTATTGCCAGTGAAACAGTATAGCTTCCGTTCCTCT
This sequence comes from Oncorhynchus tshawytscha, assembly GCF_018296145.1. Lineage (NCBI taxonomy): Eukaryota > Metazoa > Chordata > Actinopteri > Salmoniformes > Salmonidae > Oncorhynchus > Oncorhynchus tshawytscha. The sequence continues at coordinate 46,031,277 of NC_056447.1, read as the reverse complement.
CCTCGCTCCTACCTGGGCTCAAACCAGGAACACATCGACAACAGCCACACTCGAAGCATCGTTACCCATCGCTCCACAAAAGCCGCGGCCCTTGCAGAGCAAGGGGAACAACTACTCCATGTCTCAGAGCGAGTGACGTATGAAACACTATTAGCGCGCACCCCGCTAACTAGCTAGCTATTTCATATCGGTTACACCAGCCATTAGGCTGATAGGCTTGAAGTCATAAACAGAGGTGCTGGCAAAATGCACGAAAGTGCTGTTTGAATGAATGCTTAGGAGCCTGCTGCTGCCTACCATCGCTCAGTCAGACTGCTATATCAAATCATGTAATTAAGTCTAACATAACACACAGAAATATGAGCCTTTGGTCATTAATATGGTCGAATCCGTAAACTATCATTTCAAAAACAAAATGTTTATTATATCAGTAAAATATGGAAACGTTCGGTATTTTATCTAACAGGTGGCATCCCTAAGTCTAAATATTCTTGTTACATTGTACAACCTTCAATGTTATGTCATAATTATGTAAAATTCTGGCAAATTAGTTCGCAATGAGCCAGGCCCAAACTGTTGCATATACCCTTACTCTGCGTGCAATGAACGCAAGAGAAGTGACACAATTTCACCTGGTTAATATTGCCTGCTAACCTGGATTTCTTTTAGCTAAATATGCAGGTTTCAAAATATATACTTCTGTGTATTGATTTTAAGAAAGGCATTGGTGTTTATGGTTAGGTACAGTCGTGCAACGATTGTGCTTTTTTTCGCAAATACGCTTTTATTCAATCATCCCCCAGCGTTGCATCGATTATATGCAACACAGGACACTAGATAAACTAGTAATATCATCAACCATGTGTCGTTAACTAGTGATTTATGATTGATTTAGTTTTTTATAAGATAAGTTTAATGCTGGCTAGCAACTTACCTTTGCTTCTAATGCATTCGTGTAACAGGCAGGCTACTCGTGGAGTGCAATGAGGCAGGTGGTTAGAGCATTGGACTAGTTAACTGTAAGGTTGCAAGATTGAATCCCAGAGCTGACAAGGTAAAAATCTGTCGTTCTGCCCCTGAACAAGGCAGTTAATTTGTTCTTAATTGACTTGCCTAGTTAAATAAAGATGTAAAAAAACAACAACTTTGGGGCAAAATCGGCGTCCAAAAATACTGATTTCCGATTGTTATGAGAACTTGAAATCGGCCATTCCGATTAATCGATCGACCTCTACTCTGAATCCAGTTCCCATCAATATCCAGCAACTTCGCACAGCCATTGAAGAAGAGTGTGACAACAGGCCACAATCAACAGCCTGATCAACTCATTGCGAAGAAGATGTTTTGTGCTGCATGAGGCACATGGTGGTAACACCAGATACTGACTGGTTTCCTGATCCACACCCCTAAAGATGCATATCTGACCAACAGATGCATATCTGTATTCCCAGTCATGTGAAATTCATAGATTAGGGCCTCATGTATTTCAGTTGACTGAGTTCCTTATATGAACTGTAACTCAGTAAAATCTTTGAAATTGTTCCATGTTATTTTTAAAAATATTTTTGTTCACTATATATTTTCAGAAGAGAGGAAGCAAGCAAGGCTGTTTGATGGACTTCTGAATACAGAAAAGATGAGATGGACACTGCAGAGCCTTACAGTTGAAGTCGGAAGTTTACACACACCTTAGCTAAATACATTTTAACTCAGTTTTTCCACAATTCCTGACATTTAATCCTAGTAAAAATTCCCTGTCTTAGGTCAGTTAGGATCACCACATTATTTTAAGAATGTGAAATGTCAGAATAATAGTATAGAGATTGATTTCTGCTTTTATTTCTTTTCTCACATTCCCAGTGGGTCAGAAGTTTACAAACACTCAATTAGTATTTGGTAGCATTACCTTTAAATTGTTTAACTTAGGTAAATTTCCACAAGCTTCCCACAATAAGTTGGGAGACTTTTGGCCCATTCCTCCTGACAGAGTGGGTGTAACTGAGTCAGGTTTGTAGGCCTCCTTGCTCGCACATGCTTTTTGAGTTCTGCCCACAAATATTCTATGGGATTGAGGTCAGAACTTTGTGATGGCCACTCCAATACCTTGGCTTTGTTGTCCTTAAGCCATTTTCCACAACTTTGGAAGTATGCTTGAGGTCATTGTCCATTTGGAAGACCCATTTGCGACCAAGCTTTAACTTCCTGACTGATGTCTTGAGATGTTGCTTCAATATATCCACGTAATTTTTGTCCCTCATGATGACATCCTATTTTGTGAGCTGCAGCAAGCACCCCCAAAACATGATGCTGCCACCCCCTGTGCTTCACGGTTGGGATGGTGTTCTTCGGCTTGCAAGCCTCCCCCTTTTTCCTCCAAACATGACGATGGTCATTATGGCCAAACGGTTCTATTTTTGTTTCATCAGACCAGAGGACATTTCTCCAAAAAGTACAGTCTTTGTCCCCATGTGTAGTTGCAAACCGTAGTCTGGCTTTTTTTATGGCGGTTTTGAAGCAGTGGCTTCTTCCTTGCCGAGTGGCCTTGTCGATATAGGACTTGTTTTACTGTGGATATAGATACTTTTGTACCGGTTTCCTCCAGCATCTTCACAAGGTCCTTTGCTGTTCTGGGATTGATTTGCACTTTTTACACCAAAGTACGTTAATCTCTAGAAAACAGAAGGCGTCGCCTTCCTGAGCAGTATGACGGCTGCGTGGTCCCTTGGTGTTTATACTTGCGTACTATTGTTTGAGTTCTTTTGATTTTCTCATGATGTCAAGAGGCACTGAGTTTGAAGGTAGGCCTTGAAATACATCCACAGGTACACCTCCAAATGATGTCAATTAGCTTATCAAGCTTCTAAAGCCATGACATTTTTAAAGGCACAGTCAACTTAGTGTATGTAAACTTCTGACCCACTGGAATTGTGATACAGTGAAATAATTTGTCTGTAAACAATTTTTTGGGAAATTACTTGTGTCATGAACAACTTGCCAAAACTATGGTTTGTTAGCAAGAAATTTGGACTGGTTGACAAATAAGTTTTAATGACGCCAACCTAAGTGTATGTAAACCTCCGACTTCAACTGTATGTCTGACTCACCAATAGCTAGGCTTCCCTTTCTTTAATAATTTACTATTGTTAAAGATGCACTATGCAGATATATCTCCGGCATTTCCTGGTCGATAAAATTCTAATAGTTTGCCTAATTTCACTTAGTGACACAACAAGCAACTATAGTGTAGTATCATTGTACCATCTAAACCTCTGTGAAATATATTTTCCATAACCACAAATATTGTATTTTCAGCTGTTTGAATCTTGTGCACCAAACCGAAAGTAAAAGACTCAAAAAAGTAAACTTAAAAATGGGAAGTATAGAAATAGCGCGCAGAACAGATCTACCGCTTCTTAGACTTGCTTTCTATTAGAATGACAGACCTATACTATAACACACATTTATATGTGAATTTTGTCAGGTTGCCAAAAAGTGACCTATTGCAGCTTTAAGTGGAGAAAAGGGGGTGATGGTTAATGTAAATATTATCTACAGGTCACATTCTTAAAAGCTCTAGTCTGGCTTGAGCTTGGCATTCCTCTTTAGAGGCCGGCTGCTCATTCCCAAAGGCCGAGGGGGGTTCACTGCTCCACTTTCAGGGCTCCCTGAGCCAAAAACGGCCTTCCCCAAACAGGAGAGTGTGTTTTTGCCTCCCAAATGGCACCCTAATCCCTATGTAGTGCACTTCTTTTGACCAGGGCCCATAGGGCACTGTATAGGGAAAAGGGTGCCATTTGGGATGCAACCCTGGAGAGGGGTTCAACCCTGGAGAGGGGCTCTCTTTCAGCATTGTGGATTACTTGACCGTATAAGGGCTCAGACAGCAGTAACGTGCAAGATGGACAACACTGGTGTTTTGAAGTAGAGAAGGTAGTCTGAGTGATACGAAGGGGGAAGGGGATTCTACAGTATGCGCTGTGACTATAAACTCTGGAATTAGGCCTATAGCCTAGTGAGTCTTGTTTAGTTGTCAAGTAGCCTAACATCCAAAATAGGCACTGGAGGTAAACTAATCAGAATAGAAGAGAATGCATGCAGAATGGTTGAGAAAGTGGGCTGTTGCTTGACGCATCAAATCTGGAATATATCTGGGGGGGGGGGATTAGGGATTAACGGGACATCAGTTTCTGTTTTTATTTTATTGTTTTATACGCAAATGTCAAGGTGACGCTGTACATCTACAGAACGCTGCAGATTCTGCTAACGAGGGTATTTGAAAAGGCCATCCCAAAAACAATTAAGCCTAAATAGTGACTGCACCATATGAACTTCAGTAAATATCAAGCCCTGGCTGGTATGAAGTAATTTCTAAAGACCACGTACGTCTGTTAATCTAATTAATGTGCTGTGTTCTGTCTGTTTGCAGATGACCCTGGGCCATGAAATTGGCGCCGGGGCGGCGTGTCTGAAATGCAAGGACAAGTGTGAGGGGTTTGAGCTTCACTTCTGGAGGTTTGTACTGTATTGTTGTCTCTGTGCTGTATACTTATTATCATTTTTCATATATTGAATTCAAGATAATCCAGACTCGATGGGGACAACAACAATGCTTATTTTCTCTTAGCTCCACAACAACAGGGAAAGCCACAGGCCCTGAAAGCAAGTTGCAACCGATCATTGTTGTCTACTATTACAGTTTTTGTGCTCTTAAATTTGAAATAACCTTAATGTCCTACATTACTTTGACTTCCTGTCTGATTTCTGGACTTACAATGCAGTCTTTATCTGGACCAATGCCTCATGAAAATAGGTGTCCCCCACTGTCCTCATGTCAAGCCAGCATTCCTGCTTCCCCTGACAATTATCCACACTCGGCTAGCTTTCCTGAAGACATCACAACAGGTGCCCCGGTGCCTACTGCAGTGGCCAGTTGCTATGGCAACACCTAACTGCCACAATTCCTTCCGTCTTGGTCAGGCGTGCAGGGCAAGCCCAGTCTATGGAAATGAGAACGGAACAGGAAAGACATTCTGTGTTATTTGATGCAATTTGATCCTAAGGTGACAACATCACTCATCCCACCTTAGCAGAAGTGTGGTGATCTCACTCGTCCACTATCCTGCCTCTCACAACTCTACTTACTCACAAGCTTGTGACTGTTTCCCGAAAGTCATGAATATTTCCTCTTCCATGACCACTGATCTGAAAAGATGTGAAAGCAATAGGGTATCTATCTAAACGCCTGGGCCTTTGACCTGCTTTACGCTATAGGGCAGGTGTATTCAACTCTGACCCTATGAGGTCCGACATCTGCTGGTTTTCTGTTCTATCTGATAATTCATTGCATGCACCTGGTGTCCCTGGTCTAAATCAGTCCCTGCTTAGAAGGAAACAATATATATTTTTAAAAGCAGTTGAGGTTCAGTGATGAGTTTCAGGGCTGTATGGCCTACCTACTGGCCACACGCTGGTTGAACATTGTTTCCACGTCATATCAATATAATGTTATTGAACCAACGTGGAATAGATATTAAATTCAAGTCTGTGCCCAGTTGGTAGAGGTTTTCCTAGTTAGGTGATCATAAAGGAAACCTAGACATTTTTGGTGAGTACTTAGACCCAACCATACGTCTAGTCTAACATATTCCCCATTGACTTTCCCCATCACAGAAAGATCTGCCGGAACTGTAAGTGTGGGCTTACGGACCACGATGTGCAGATGAACTCTGATGATAACAGGAAGGTGGGCAAGCTGTTCGAGGATACCAAGTACACTGGCCTCATTGCCAAGCTCAAAACTGACGGTGTACCCACGTACAAGGGCAACCAGGTCACCTTCTCCATCTCTGCCAGCCCCATATCAGGAACCGCTGTTCCATACAGTCCCCAGTCTGCCCACAATGTGCCAGCCAATGCTGGCTATGGTGATGGGGATGGAGCTGGCTATGGGTCCGGGGATGGAGCTGGCTATGGGTCCGGGGCTGGCTATGGGGCTGGAGCTGGGTCCGGGGCTGGAGCTGGAGCTGGGTCCGGAGCTGGAGCTGGCTATGGTGCTGGAGCTGGGTCCGGGGCTGGAGCTGGAGCTGGGTCCGGAGCTGGAGCTGGCTATGGTGCTGGAGCTGGACCCGGAGCTGGTTATGGGTCCGTGGCTGGAGCTGGGCCCGGAGCTGGCTATGGGGCTGGGTCCGGAGCTGGGGCTGGACCCGCTACCATGCCCAAACCTGGGGCAATCAGAGCCACTGCTGTGTCAGCCAATGTCGTACCTGTCAGGAAGGATGCCGTTCCCCTGAAGTCTGTTACCTACGAGTGGGCTCCTCCAGGGGTGAAACAGCACATGGTAAGGGTATAACAACAGTTTATCTTCAGTAACATAACAGTATAACTACTGTTTCATAGAATTAGAATACCTATGATAATCCCAGGGTTGAGAACACCGGTCTAGAAGAACCTTGCCAGTATTGTTTCCTTGGTTTCTGTAAGGAATGTCATCGTGGCCTAGCCGAGTAAAAAACAAATGTTTTAGGTTATCTGATTTAACCAGGCTAATCACTAGAAACAGACTGTCCACTAGAGGTCACACTTTGTATCTCTTCATATCCCTCAACAAGTATGTGTTAAGTAGTGGTAGTTAGGGAGAGGTTGTATGATGTCCTATAACAACTGGTTGCCTCTCCCAATCTCTCCCTTAACAAGATCAGCACAGCAACACGGCTTAATTTTAGTCACGAGCCCAGGGAAGACCGAGTTAGATCTTCACTGCCTCTCTCTGTAGCTCTCTTTTTGTTTTCACTTTCTCTCTGTTTGTTCCTCTGACTCTTCCTCCCTCTTTCCTTTTCCTAATTTGTCTGTAGTTTTCTCTCATGTCTTTCCTTCCTTCCCTCCCTCTCTCTCTTCTCCTCCCTTCTTAACAAAGTCCTAATTCTCTCTCCTTTGCTCTCCAATTGACCGGCAGGCGGTACGCTACATCGAGCTCCTGCCCCCAGAGAGGCGTCCCATAGCGGGCACGGAGGGTGCAGCCTACCGCCGGCAACAGATGGCAGTGCAGCTACCGGAGCACGACCAGGATCCGTCCAAGTGCCATGAGCTGACCCCTGCAGAGGTCAAACAGATGCAGCAGTTCGTCCGCAAGTATAAAGACGAGGCCCTGGGAGTGGGAGACATCAAACTGCCTGAGGAGATGATGGGTCAGGAGGGAGGACCAGGACAGGGAGCGCCAGGCATGGGAAGACATGGGATGGGAGCCCCTGGGCTTCCAGTTGGGACTGGGGGATCCTTTGGTCCTGGAGTTGGGGCTGGGGGATCCTTTGGTCCTGGAGTTGGGGCTGGGGGATCCTTTGGTCCTGGAGTTGGGGCTGGGGGATCCTTTGGTCCTGGAGTTGGGGCTGGGGGATCCTTTGGTCCTGGAGTTGGGGCTGGGGGATCCTTTGGTCCTGGAGTTGGGGCTAGGGGATCCTTTGGTCCTGGAGTTGGGGCTGGGGGATCCTTTGGTCCTGGGGCTGGGGGATCCTTTGGTCCTGGAGTTGGGGCTGGGGGATCCTTTGGTCCTGGAGTTGGGGCTGGGGGATCCTTTGGTCCTGGAGTTGGGCCTGGGGGATCCGTTGGGCCTGGAATTGTGTCTGGGGTAGCCTTTGGGCCTGGAATTGTGTCTGGGGTAGCCTTTGGGCCTGGAGGTTCTGGTCATCGAACAAGGCTTGGGTCTGGGAGTATACTCGGGCTAGCGAGTCCACCTGGGATGGGGGCTGGTTACCCTGGGGCAGGAGAAGGTGGACCAGGAGACATGGGTACTGCTGCCACTGCTGGGGCCATGGGTATTCCGGGAGCCCCTGGAGATCACCTGGCTGGACCCTGTGGACACTATGTAAGTATACTCTCCAATCGAAGTGTGAGATATTATGAATGACTGACGGTGGGTTGTTATCCTCAGATTTGGACCCCTTCCTTCCTACTGTATGTCTTTTCTCTCTTCCTTCATCATGTATATTGAAGAGAGCCTTTTGATTAGTCATTGTTGGTGCATTCTGGTTCCCTGATTTTGATCTCTTTCCAATGCCCTCTCTCCTCATCATGGATTTAAAAGCCCTGAAAGCATATGACCCCCCCTCACTGTCAGACTCACTTCAGACACGTGCCTTTGTGAAGCTACGATTAGATTAGAGAGACTAGAGAATGACTGAACAAGGGAGTGATTTTCTCCGAGAAGCCGTAGATGAACTCTGATGAATAAGTGAAGTGTGTGTTGTCAAACTATACTTCAACTGTACTTCAACTAACTTTCATATGAAGTACAGTGGGGCAAAAAAGTATTTAGTCAGCCACCAATTGTGCAAGTTCTCCCACTTAAAAAGATGAGAGGTAATTTTCCTATAATTTTCATCATAGGTACACTTCAACTATGACAGACAAAATGAGAAAAAAAAATCCAGAAAATCACATTGTAGGATTTTAATGAATTTATTTGCAAATGATGGTGGAAAATAACTATTTGGTCACCTACAAACAAGCAAGATTTCTGGCTCTCACAGACCTGTAACTTCTTCTTTAAGAGTCTCCTCTGTCCTCCACTCATTACCTGTATTAATGGCACCTGTTTGAACTTGTTATCAGTATAAAAGACACCTGTCCACAACCTCAAACAGTCACACTCCAAACTCCACTATGGCCAAGACCAAAGAGCTGTCAAAGGACACCAGAAAACAAAATTGTAGACCTGCACCAGGCTGGGAAGACTGAATCTGCAATAGGTAAGCAGCTTGGTTTGAAGAAATCAACTGTGGGAGCAATTATTAGGAAATGGAAGACATACAAGACCACTGATAATCTCCCTCGATCTGGGGCTCCACGCAAGATCTCACCCTGTGGGGTCAAAATGATCACAAGAACGGTGAGCAAAAAATCCCAGAACCACACGGGGGGACCTAGTGAATGACCTGCAGAGAGCTGGGACCAAAGCCTACCATTAGTAACACACTACGCCGCCAGGGACTCAAATCCTGCAGTGCCAGACGTGTCCCCCTGCTTAAGCCAGTACATGTCCAGGCCCGTCTGAAGTTTGCTAGAGAGCATTTGGATGATCCAGAAGAAGATTGGGAGAATGTCATATGGTCAGATGAAACCAAAATATAACTTTTTGGTAAAAACTCAACTCGTCGTGTTTGGAGGAAAAAGAATGCTGAGTTGCATCCAAAGAACACCATGCCTACTGTGAAGCATGGGGGTGGAAACATAATGCTTTGGGACTGTTTTTCTGCAAAGCGACCAGGATGACTGATCCGTGTAAAGGAAAGAATGAATGGGGCCATGTATCGTGAGATTTTGAGTGAAAACCTCCTTCCATCAGCAAGGGCATTGAAGATGAAACGTGGCTGGGTCTTTCAGCATGACAATGATCCCAAACACACCGCCCGGGCAACGAAGGAGTGGCTTCGTAAGAAGCATTTCAAGGTCCTGGAGTGGCCTAGCCAGTCTCCAGATCTCAACCCCATAGAAAATCTTTGGAGGGACTTGAAAGTCCGTGTTGCCAGCCCCAAAACATCACTGCTCTAGAGGAGATCTGCATGGAGGAATGGGCCAAAATACCAGCAACAGTGTGTGAAAACCTTGTGAAGACTTACAGAAAACGTTTGACCTCTCTCATTGCCAACAAAGGGTATATAACAAAGTATTGAGATTGACCAAATACTTATTTTCCACCTAATTTGCAAATAAATTCATTAAAAATCCTACAATGTGATTTTCTTTTCTCATTTTGTCTGTCATAGTTGAAGTGTATGAAAATTACAGGCCTCTCTCATATTTTTAAGTGGGAGAACTTGCACAATTGGTGGCTGACTAAATACTTTTTTGCCACACTGTATATGTCCATCACTGATTCTAGAACCAAGCTAGCTTTTCATATTGTGTATATTTATTGTAATGGATACGGTCTCTACCTTTTTTCTCTCTGTCACTCTCTCGTTCAATGTCCATATGTTCAAGGAAAATATGCTGGAGTTGAAATGTAGAACAGTCTCACATTTGAGTTGAAATGTATATTCTCAGCAGAGAATACTGTTGGCTAGTGTAGAATGAGGACAGACATTCAACTGGCCACAAGATGGAGCCAGAAGTGAAAATATGAGTGACTCATTTTGAATAGTTTTGCATATTGATTTGCTTAGTATGGTTTTGAAGCGTGATGAGAAATGTTTCCATCTAAACAGGGTTTTGGTTCATGCAAACCCCTACAGACTGCCTGTCTTTCTACCCGTCTCTCCCCATATGCAGTTAGTTATTCCAACTGAATTAATATTTGGATTTATGGGAGCTGTCAGACAGTGTCTTAAATCATAATCATCATTATGCAGTTTAAGTTTATAATGGCATAAAATACCAGGATGAGGCTGTGCTACAGGGCCAATGTTTTAGTGAGGGCATTGCTAACGAAGGTCTTTTCTCTTGTAATTCCTCCTTCCTCTCACCTTCTCCTTCTATCCCCATTCCCCTTCTTCAGTCGTGCCACCAGTGCCAGCTGACCATGCGTCAGGGTGAGCCTGCAGTGTACGCAGAGCGTGCTGGCTATGACAATCTATGGCACCCAGCCTGCTTCGTGTGCTGCACCTGCTCAGAGCTCCTGGTCGACATGATCTACTTCTGGAAGAAGGGACAGTTGTACTGCGGACGCCACTACGGAGACAGTGAGAAACCACGCTGCGGGGGCTGTGATGAGGTGAGGGGTTGGGGAGGCAGGGATGAGAGGGGTCAGAGGTGAGCAAAGAAGGGACAGCTGTACCACGGACGCCACTGAGGAGACAGCGAGAAGCCCAGCGGTGGAGGCTGTGATGAGTATATGTTTGAGATCCTTTAAACACATTGTGGAGCAAGAATGTCGGAGCTGGAGTATATTTTTAAATATGAGAGGAAAACTAAAGAATCCTTTCCCAATTCTACCTCCCCATGTTAACCTGGTCTGTCTGTGTGTGTCTGCAGCTCATCTTCAGTAATGAGTACACGCAGGCTGAGGACCAGAACTGGCATCTGAAGCACTTCTGCTGCTTTGACTGTGACTGTGTGCTGGCTGGAGAGACGTACGTCATGGAGAACAACAAGCCTGTCTGCAAGCCCTGCTACATGAAGAGCCACGCCGCGGTAAGGAATGAGAGGGAGAGTGTGTGTGTGTGTGTGTGTGTGTGCGTGCGTGCGTGCAGTACGTGGGTGATACCCTGTACAATGTGTATTGTGTACATGAGATACAGTTTTAAGTCTGAATTTTACACATACCATAACCAAATACATTTAAACTGTTTTTCACAATTTCTGACATTTAATCATAGTAAATATTCCCTGTTTTAGGTCAGTTAGGCTCACCACTTTATTTTAAGAATATGATATGTCAGAATAATAGTATTTATTTATTTCAGCATTTATTTCTTTCATCACATTCCCAGTGGGTCAGAAGTTTACATACACTAAATTAGTATTTGGTAGCATTGCCATTAAATTGTTTAACTTGGGTCAAACGTTTCAGGTAGCCTTCCACAAGCTTCCCGTAATAAGTTGGGTGAATTTTGGCCCATTCCTCCTGACAGAGCTGGTGTAACTGAGGCAGGTTTATAGGCCTCCTTGCTCGCACATGCTTTTTCAGTTCTGCCTACAATTTGAGGTCAGGGCTTTGTGATGGCCACTCTAATACTTTGACTTTGTTGTCCTTAAGTCATTTTCTCACAACTTTGGAAGTATGCTTGTGGTCATTGTCCATTTGGAAGACCCATTTGCGATCAAGCTTTAACTTCCTGACTGATGTCTTGAGATGTTGCTTCAATATATCCACATAATTTTCCTCCTCATGATTATGATATTTTGTGAAGTGCACCAGTCCCTGCTGCAGCAAAGCACCCCCACAACATGATGCTGCCACCCCCGTGCTTCACGGTTGGGATGGTTTTCTTTGGCTTGCAAGCCTCCCCTTTTTTCCTCCAAACATAATGATGGTCATTATGGCCAAACAGTTCTATTTTTGATTCATCAGTCCAGAGGACTTTTCTTCAAAAAGTACGATCTATGTCCCCATGTGCAGTTGCAAACCTTAGTCTGGCTTTTTTATGGTGGTTTTGGAGCAGTGGCTTCTTCCTTTGCGGAGCGGCCTTTCAAGTTTTGTCGATATAGGACTTGTTTTACCGTGGATATAGATACTTTTGTACCTGTATCCTCCAGCATCTTCACAAGGTCCTTTTCTGCTGTTCTGGGATTGATTTGCACTTTTCGCACCAAAGTACATTCATCTCTAAGAGACTGAATGCGTCTCCTTCCTGAGGAGGAAACTATAGTTTGTAGGACAAGAAATTTGTGGAGTGGTTGAAACACTTATGTTGGAGTCATTAAAACTAGTTTACATAAGCTTCCGACTTCAACTGTAACTGTGCTAGATACGTGTGTGTGTTTAAACAAACATCCCCTCTCTCTCCAGGTGTGTACGGCCTGTCAGAACCCAGTGGAGCCCGAGGCCCAGCGCGTGTCCTACGGGGAGTTCCACTGGCACGCTGAGCCTCAGTGCTTCCAGTGCTCCTGCTGTGCTAAGTGTCTAATTGGAGAGCGCTTCATGGCCATACAGGGAATGCTCTTCTGCTCTGTCGAGTGCAAGAAGAAGACCATGACCTAGAGAAGACCGTGACCGCAGTGTACCGTACAGCAGCTCAATCTTCTCCGGCATCCCGACCACAATCGTAATTTGAACTAAGCCTGGTCTAGAATACAAACAATAGTCTAACAATGAAATTATTAATTAGACTTGACCACAAGAGCTTAGCTAATTATTTTCAGTTTCCAAGTTCCTGATGGGATGGGGAAAATAATGCCTTAAATCTATTGATTTGTCTTCTCTTAACAAGATTCTCCTCTACATCTTCTCTTTACATGCACTGTTTTGTTCAATCTGAGATTTTTTTCAGAACACTTTCCTTCTTCTGAGTTTAAAGCAGCTATGGATGATTCTCAACTCTGTCTACTCAAGTATTTTTTGGTATTATATCAGGATCCCCATTAGCTGTTGCGAAAGCAGCAGCTACTCTTCCTAGGGTCCACAGAAAACATAACTTGTCTACTAATGTTCTGTACCATGTCAAGAACAGAGTCCTTCTTTGGGTTGTTCTCAAATCCGTCTGCTTTCTCTCTAGAATGTACTACTGAACTCGAAGCAGTATTATGATTAACAATTGCAGTGTAATAGTATTACAATACGTGATACTTTATGTGCAGTATTTCTGTTCTGCAGGAAGCAGCCTTTCAGTGTTGTAACAGGCTATGCAGACTATGCAATGTGACCAACTGATTCTCTCCAACCCAGTCCTGGAGAACCCCTGATAACGCAGGCTTTCACAAGTGACATTATTATGGACAACATCACTGAAATGTGAAGGCAGGTGATGTCATATCTTCAGAACATCTTAAAATGATGTACTTTGGAGGACCAATGAAATGATCAGAAATCGTTAAGTGGTTATCTGTACTGTGGCGTCAACTTATCTACTGCCTTCTCTCCTTCCTGCAGTCTTTTTATATTATAATTGGTTTCTCTCGCAGTCTTCACAATAAGTGCCATTGGCTTTCCTTTATTTCTCTTGCACTTTATATTTTATCCTCACACTGTAACAACCTAATAAAGTTTTTTGCAATGATTAGTCTCCCGCTTGGTTCATACTGGCAGACGGGACCTTTAACAGTCAATACTACTAGGGGTGTTAACGACACAACGCTTTGCGTTGCGTTCTTGCATGTGTGTATGTTCTTGCGTGTGTGTTTCCCTTTCCAACATACCTACCTAGCATACTCAATCCCCCTCAGGGACCAGTGTGGCTAGCAGGCTAATGTGGCAGCTACAATACTTGACACGGGTGGAACAGTGAACTCTGACATGGACCCCCACCCACCCACGGGAAAAAGGCTGTGTGACTTCGTTCCACCCACTCTTGTGGAAGTGGTGCACAATTCAAGGACGCCCCATTTTTCTCAGGGTCCATTGTCTTTTTTGTGGCAGCCGGCACCAAAACAATGGCTTTCTTCTCCATGCCGTAGTTTCACCTCCACTAGGCTTACAGTCAGTAGTAGGGTGTATCCCTCTCCTGACCTCTACACATACACAGCAACCCCTTGCTATATGCTTTCAATAGCAGGGGAACACCATCTAATGAAGTAGTCTGTGCATAGTTAGGGAGGGGTTTCAATCATTCCCTTATGTCATATTCCTATTGGAATGTGCTTTCAATGTAAATGTACTTTTAATCCATCTCAAATCAAAGTTTATTTGTCACGTGTGCCGAATACAACAGTGAAATGCTTACTTACAGGCTCTAACTAAGGGTGCGAATAAAAAAGGTGTGTGTACATAAGTAAAGAAATAAAACCGTAAAGCCATTTGAAAAGAGTAGCAAGGCTAAAAACAGACACCTGTTAGTCAGGCTTATTGAGGTAGTATGTACATGTATCGTTAAAGTGACTATACATACAGTGCCTTGCGAAAGTATTCGGCCCCCTTGAACTTTGCGACCTTTTGCCACATTTCAGGCTTCAAACAAAGATATAAAACTGTATTTTTTTTGTGAAGAATCAACAAGTGGGACACAATCATGAAGTGGAATGACATTTATTGGATATTTCAAACTTTTTTAACAAATCCGGGTGGTGTCAGTCTCTCGATGTGCAAAACTGATAGAGACATACCCCAAGCGACTTACAGCTGTAATCGCAGCAAAAGGTGGCGCTACAAAGTATTAACTTAAGGGGGCTGAATAATTTTGCACACCCAATTTTTCAGTTTTTGATTTGTTAAAAAAGTTTGAAATATCCAATAAATGTCGTTCCACTTCATGATTGTGTCCCACTTGTTGATTCTTCACAAAAAAATACAGTTTTATATCTTTGTTTGAATCCTGAAATGTGGCAAAAGGTCGCAAAGTTCAAGGGGGCCGAATACTTTCGCAAGGCACTGTATATCATGAACAGAGTAGCAGAAGCGTAAAAAGAGGGGTTGGCGGGTGGTGGGACACAATGCCGATAGCCCGGTTAGCCAATGTGTGGGAGCACTGGTTGGTCGGGGCAATTTAGATAGTATGAACATGACTGTATAGTTAAAGTGACTATGCATATAAGATAAACAGAGAGTAGCGGCAGCATAAAAGAGGGGTTGGGGGGGCACACAATGCAAATAGTCCAGGTAACCATTTGGTTACCTGTTCAGGAGTCTTATGGCTTGGGGGTAAAAACTGTTGAGAAGCCTTTTTGTCATAGACTTGGCACTCCGGTACCGCTTGCCATGCGGAAGTAGAGCGAACAGTCTGTGGCTGGGGTCTTTGACCATTTTTAGGGCCTTCCTCTGACACCGCCTGGTGTAGAGGTCCTGGATGGCAGGCAGCTTAGCCCCAGTGATGTACTGGGCCATACGCACTACCCTCTGTAGTGCCTTGCGGTCAGAGGCCAAGCAATTGCTCTACCAGGCAGTGACACAACCAGTTAGGATGCTCTCGATGTTGCAGCTGTAGAACCTTTTGAGGATCTCAGGACCCATGCCAAATCTTTTTAGTTTCCTGAGGAGGAGTAGGCTTTGTCGTGCCCTCTTCACGACTGTCTTGGTGTGTTTGGACCAATCTAGTTTGTTGATGTGGACGCCAAGGAATTTGAAGCTCTCAACCTGCTCCACTACAGCCCCGTCGATGAGAATGGAGACGTGCTCGGTCCTCCTTTTCCTGTAGTCCACAATCATCTCCTTAGTCTTGGTTACGTTGAGGGATAGGTTGTATTCTGGCACCACCCGGCCAGGTCTCTGACCTCCCTATAGGCTGTCTCGTCGTTGTCGGAGATCAGGCCTACTACCACTGTTGTGTCGTCAGCAAACTTAATGGTGTTGGAGTCGTGCCTGGCCATACAGTCGTGGGTGAACAAGGAGTACAGGAGGGGACTGAGCACGTACCCCTGGTGAGCTCCAGTGTTGAGGATCAGCGTGGCAGATGTGTTGCTACCTACCCTCACCACCTGGGGGCGGCATGTCAGGAAGTCCAGGATCCAGTTGCAGAGGGAGGTGTTTAGTCACAGGATCCTTAGCTTGGTGATGAGCTTTGAGGGTACTATGGTGTTGAACACTGAGCTGTCGTCAATGAACAGCATTCTCACATAGGTATTCCTTTTGTCCAGGTGGGAAAGGGCATTGTGGAGTGCAGTAGAGATTGCATCATCTGTGGATCTGTTTGGGCGGTATGCAAATTGGAGTGGGTCTAGGGTTTCTGGGATAATGGTGTTGATGTAAGCCATTACCAGCCTTTCAAAGCACTTCATGGCTACGGGCGTGAGTGCTACAGGTCTGTAGTCATTTAGGCAGGTTGCCTTTGTGTTCTTGGGCACAGGGACTATGGTGGTCTGCTTGAAGCATATTGGTATTACAGACTCAATCAAGGACATGTTGAAAATGTCAGTGAAGACACCTGCTAGTTGGTCAGCACATGCCCGGAGCACACGTCCTGGTAATCCGTCTGGCCCCGCAGCCTTGTGTAGGTTGACCTGTTTAAAGATCTTACTCACGTCAGCTACAGAGAGCGTGATCACACATTCGTCCAGAACAGCAGATGCTCTCATGCATGCCTCATTGTTGCTTGCCTCGAAGCGAGCATAGAAGTGATTTAGCTCGTCTGGTAGGCTTGTGTCACTGGGTAGCTCGCGGCTGTGCTTCCCTTTAGTGTGTAATAGTTTGCAAGCCCTGCCACATCCGACGATCGTCGGAGCCGGTGTAGTATGACTCAATCTTAGTCCTGTATTGGCGCTTTGCCTGTTTGATGGTTCGTCGCAGGGCATAGCAGGATTTCTTGTAAGCTTCACGGTTAGAGTCCCGCACCTTGAAATCGGCAGCTCTACCCTTTAGCTCAGTGCGAATGTTGCCTGTAATCCATGGCTTCTGGTTGGGGTATGTATGTACAGTCACTGTGGGGACGACGTCCTCAATGCACTTATTGATAAAGCCAGTGACTGATGTGGTGTATTCCTCAATGTCATCGGAAGAATCCCGGAACATGTTCCAGTCTGTGATAGCAAAGCAGTCATGTAGTTTAACATCTGCTTCATCTGACCATTTTTTTAAAGACCGAGTCACTGGTGCTTCCTGCTTTAATTTTTGCTTGTAAGCAGGAATCAGGAGGATAGAGTTGTCAGATTTACCAAATGGAGGGTGAGGGAGAGCGTCGTACGCGTCTCTGTGTGTGGAGTACAGGTGATCTCGAATATTTTCCCTCTGGTTGCATATTTAACATGTTGATAGAGATTTGGTAGAACTGATTTAAGTTTCCCTGCATTAAAGTCTCTGGCCACTAGGAGCGCCGCCTCTGGGTGAGTGGTTTCCTGTTTGCTTATTTCCTTATACAGCTGACTGAGTGCGGTCTTAGTGCCAGTATCTGTCTGTGGTGGTAAATAAACAGCCACGAAAAGTATAGTTGAGAACTCTCTAGGCAAGTAGTGTGGCCTGCAGTTTATCACAATATACTCTACTTCAGGCGAGCAAAATCTAGAGACTTCCTTAGATTTCGTGCACCAGCTGTTGTTTACAAATATGCACAGACTGCTCCCCCTCGTCTTACCGGAGTGTGCTCTTCTATTTTGCCGGTGCAGGGTGTATCGCGTGAGCTGAATATCCATGTCGTCATTCAGCCACGATTCGGTGAAGCATAGGATATTACAGCTTTTGATGTCCCGTTGGTAGGATATTCATGATCTTATCTCGTCTAGTTTATTGTCCAATGATTGCACGTTGGCAAGTAGTATTGACGGTAACGGCAGCTTTCCTAGTTGTCTTCTGCGGGTCCGGACGAGGCATCCGGCTCTTCGTCATCTGTGTCGCTTCCTTTTGCGAATAATTGGGATGTCTGCCCTGTGGGGTGTTTGGAGAATATCGTTTGAGTCCTGGTTGTTGTTGAAGAAATGTTCGTCCAATCCGAGGTGAGTGATCACTGTCCTGATATCCCAAAGCTCTTTTCTGCTGTAAGATGTGGTTGCAGAAACATTATGTACAAAATAATTTTAAAATATCGAGAGAAAAAAACACATAATAGCACAATTGGTTAGGAGACCGTAAAACGGTGGCCATCTTCTCCGGCGCCATTTTCTAGACTGTCTGCATATTTCAAGACATGGCATGTGAGGGTGCAGTGAGATACCCAATGAGTTGGACGATACTTTTCTCGTCAATCATCTTAAATCTTTTTCTTAACTGGAAATCAACCAATCCTCCATTAACACAATGGAAATGTCAAATGCTTTAATATCTAAATATTGAAAGTGTGTGGGCCACGGACAGAAACAAAATGGTGCAGAGATGTTGCGGAGAGTGATGCGGGCTCTGGAGATGGAGGTGTGAGTAGCTAGGTCTGAGCTGGTGTGATGTCATTGAAGTTTGTGTGTGTTTGTAAACTCAGCAAAAAAAGAAACGTCCTCTCACTGTCAACTGCCTTTATTTTCAGCAAACTTAACATGTTTAAATATTTGTATGAACATAAGTTTCAACAACTGAGACATAAACTGAAAAAGTTCCACAGACATCCACAACTAACCGAAATGGAATAATGTGTCCCTGAACAAATGGAGGGTCAAAATCAAAAGTGACAGTCAGTATCTGGTGTGGCTACCAGCTGTATTAAGTACTGCAGTGCATCTCCTCATGGACTGCACCAGATTTGCCAGTTCTTGCTGTGAGATGTTACCCCACTCTTCCACCAAGGCACCTGCAAGTTCCCAGACATTTCTGGGGGGAATGGCCCTAGCCCTCACTCCCCGATCCAACAGGTCCCAGATGTGCTCAATGGAATTGAGATCCGGGCTCTTCGCTGGCCATGGCAGAACACTGACATTCCCGTCTTGTAGAAAATCACGCACAGAACGAGCAGTGTGGCTGATGGCATTGTCATGCTGGAGGGTCATGTCAGGATGAGCCTGCAGGAAGGATACCACATGAGGGAGGAGGATGTTTTCCCTGTAACGCACAGCGTTGAGATTGCCTGCAATGACAACAAGCTCAGTCCGATGATGCTGTAACACACCGCCCCAGACCATGATGGACCCTCCACCTCCAAATCAATCCCGCTCCAGAGTACAGACCTCGGTGTAACGCTCATTCCTTCGACGATAAACGTGAATCCGGCCAACACCCCTGGTGAGAAAAAAACACGACTCGTCAGTGAAGTGCACTTTTTGCCAGTCCTGTCTGGTCCAGTGACAGTGGGTTTGCCCATAGGCAGCGTTGTTGCCAGTGATGTCTGGTGAGGACCTCCCTTACAACAGGCCTTCAAGCCCTCAGTCCAACCTCTCTCAGCCTATTGCAGACAGTCTGAGCACTGATGGAGGGATTGTGCTTTCCTGGTGTAACTCGGGCAGTTGTTGTTGCCATCCTGTACCTGTCCCACAGGTGTGATGTTTGGATGTACCGATCCTGTGCAGGTGTTGTTACACGCGATCTGCCACTGCGAGGATGATCAGCTGTCCGTCCTGTCTCCCTGTAGTGCTGTCTTAGGCCTCTCACAGTACGGACATTGCAATTTATTGCCCTGGCCACATCTGCAGTCCTCATGCCTCCTTGCAGCATGCCTAAGGCACGTTCGCACAGATGAGCAGGGACCCTGGGCATCTTTCTTTTGGTGTTTTTCAGAGTCAGTAGAATTCCTCTTTAGTGTCCTAAGTTTTCATAACTGTGACCTTAAATGCCTTCCGTCTGTAAGCTGTTAGTGTCTTAACCACCGTTCCACAGGTGCTTGTTCCTTAATTGTTTATGGTTCATTTAACAAGCATGGGAAACAGTGTTTAAACCCTTTACAATGAAGATATATGAAGTTATTTGGATTTTTACGAATTATCTTTGAATGACAGGGTCCTGAAAAAGAGATTTCTTTTTTTGCTGAGTTTAGATACAATCTGTATGAAAAGAGGCTCTTGTTTGGTTGTTAACAGCCTCTCTGTCCAGTAGTTGCTGCAAGGCAGCCAGTCTAGCTTAAGGGGGAAATAGTGGTCTCTCTAAGCAAGAATACAATGTACTGAAATTGAGTGTGATGATGCCTGATTTTGATTTAATCTCCCACGTTCTTCATGTAACGTTGACTCATCGCTATCTTACGCAAGTGGTATAAATAATCCAGTGTGCTGGTTGGCTGTCACACGCATTCATGTACGAGATGATGATCTACGGTAGACTGGGAGGCCAGCCTATATTCTCAGAACAATCCAGAGATGTTGAAATGGAAATATCAAGTACATCCAATCCATGATTACATACATGTGGAGTCAAAACCTGCATGGAGGTTACTTATGGAGGGGGAGATACCGTAGGCTGTTTAGCCTGGATATGCACAGTACAGTCTGCATTTGTGTTCAGTGTGGCCTGGCGACAGGGCATACATACAGGGCAATGGGACACAGTGGACAATGAGGGAGAAGAGTGAGGGGACAACAGTGGTACCCTGGGACATGCAGGCATCTTATGGAATGTGACAGCAATGTATTCTTTTAATTTTAAGCTGTCAACTCTTCCTGCCTTTCTATCAGGAGGAATCATCCATCTTCCACAGGAGAGCACCGCAGGCAGTGTGCCATGCATCTGTCTCTCATCGCAGAGGGAGACCACAGCAGTCAACAGATCATCTCTTCTCTCCCTGTCAGCACGGGGTGGGGGAATATAACTTCTCTACTTCTCCTCTACTACTTAAGTAGTTTTTTGAGGTATCTGTACCTTACCATTTATATTTTTGACAGCTTTTACTTCACTACATTCCTAAAGAAAATAAATGTGCTTTTTACACCATACATTTTCCCTGTCACCCAAAATTACTCGTTACATTTCAAATGCTTAGCAGGACAGAAAATGGTCCAATTCACACACTTATCAAAAGAACATTACTGGTGATCCCTAAGGCCTCTGATCTGGCAGACTCACTCAACACATGCTTTGTTTGTAAATTATGTCTGAGTGTTGGAGTGTGCCCCTGGATCCTGTCTTTCAAATATAATTTGTAAAAATCCAAATAACTTCACAGCTCTTCATTGTAAAGGGTTTAAACACTGTTTCCCATGCTTGTTCAATGAACCATAAACAATTCATGCAGGTACAGGATGGCAACAACAGCTGCCCGAGTTACACCATGAACCTACAATCCCTCCATCAGTGTTCAGACTGTTCGCAATAGGCTGAGAGAGGCTGGATTGAGGGCTTGTAGGCCTGTTGTAAGGCAGGTCCTCACCAGACATCATCAGCAACAAAGCTGCCTATGGGCAAACCCACTGTCGCTGGACCAGGTAGGACTGGCAAAAAGTGCTCTTCACTGACGAGTCGCGGTTTTGTCTCACCAGGGGTGATGGTCGGATTCACGTTTATCGTCGAAGGAATGAGCGATACACTGAGGCCTGTACTCTGGAGCGGGATTGATTTGGAGGTGGAGGGTCCATCATGGTCTGGGGCGGTGTGTTACAGCATCATCGGACTGAGCTTGTTGTCATTGCAGGTAATCTCAATGCTGTGCGTTACAGGGAAAACATCCTCCTCCCTCATGTGGTACCCTTCCTGCAGACTCATCCTGACATGACCCACCCAGCATTACAATGCCACCAGCCATACTGCTCGTTCTGTGCGTGATTTTCTACAAGACGGGAATGTCAGTGTTCTGCCATGGCCAGCGAAGAGCCCGGATCTCAATTCCATTGAGCACGTCTGGGACCTGTTGGATCGGGCAGTGAGGGCTAGGGCCATTCCCCCCAGAAATGTCCGGGAACTTGCAGGTGCCTTGGTGGAAGAGTGGGGTAACATCTCACAGCAAGAACTGCCAAATCTGGTGCAGTCCATGAGCAGGAGATGCACTACAGTACTTAATACAGCTGGTGGCCACACCAGATACTGACTGTCACTTTTGATTTCGACCCCGCCTTTGTTCAGGCACACATTATTCCATTTCGGTGAGTCACATGTCTGTTAAACCTTTTCAGTTTATGTCTCAGTTGTGGATTCTTATGTTCATACAAATATTTACACATGTTAAGTTTGCTGACAATAAGGGCAGTTGACAGCGAGAGGACGTTTCTTTTTTTCTTAGTTTAGTAGCTTTGATCAGTCAGTGTGCTATGTTTTTGATCAGCCTAAGGGATGCATTAACCACAGAGTAGGACCAACTGGAAATATAATGGGCTATCCCTTAATGTGCTGTGTTTCATTAGAGAGTGTGTGGCCAGTACTTTGATAAACCATTGCTCTGACATCACATTTTACGTCTCTACCAACCTCATAAAACGTTTTGGGGATATGAAACTGACTTCTTGAGGGAAATTGGCAGTTGGTGGTGTCCATGTCACCAGTATGAAAATAAACCAGTGAAAACCCATGTGAAGGTTCTGGAGTAGTTTGTCTCAGTTCCTGCAGAGGGAACACTTTCACATTCTATGGTAATAGTTTTGTTCCAAAGCTGTAATCAGTATGGTCACAGTAGGATGCTACAACATCAGTTTTTGTTTTTTGGGGGGCAATGGACACAGGGTCTGTATAGCTTACAGGTAGGCCTTTTTGTCTCAAAATGACTTTGATTCTGTAAGAGAGAGTGTAATGTACTTGAACAGAACTCAGGCCTGGGCAGGGTAGAAGGGGTCTGGTCCAGCTGTAACAAGTCAAGGTCAGAGGTATGTGAAGGTATTTAAACACTCTGAGGAGAGGGAAAAAAGCAGCCATCTCTAAATAAATATCAGCTGTCTGGAACCAGATAACCCCCACCACCCACATTCCTTCACCCTGGAACGAAAGAGAGTGAGAAAGAGTGACGGAGAGAGGAACGGAGGGGAGAGGCAAGAAGAGACTCACCTTTAAGGAATGTTGTTATGGAAGGAAGAGGCCTGGAATGATTATCTATGACCTACCTGAATATTTGAAGCAAGCAGCCTATCTTCAGTGGTGATCAGTCTTCAGATATGCTGAAGTGGGGTTGTCTTGAATGTGACCTTTCTGTCGCTGTATGATTTACTGTAACATTACTGTAACGTACTCTGTTCAGAGCTTGCCTTTGACCTCTATGGTTTTGTGCTCCAGTGCAAGTCATCATGATGTGGGCAAGTTTGCCCCCTAAAATGACTGCCGCAGGTAGTAAGAAACATCAGGGTAAGAAAAACAAAACAAAATGATAGTGAATATTGCAACCGACCATCTTATCTCGTTCAACCTGTATACCTATGGTGGGGTATGGGAGTGATTATAGAGCAACAAATCAATAGGTGAAAGGTAGTCCTTAAAGATACTCATGATAGCAACAGTAACATGTTTGAAGTATTTTAACCCACCCAAAAAGCTCCCACTTCACCCCACTTCACCTCACAATAACACGACGGTTTGTGTACGTCAGTCATGACTTGAACAGCCCTTTCAACACTCCCAGAACTGGTTTAGAGAGTGCCTAATTATATTTTCCGATAAGAGAATATCATTGTATCCCTTAGAGCAGTTCACATGGAATCATGCACTCTGGTAAATATTGTAGTTTTGGTACAGTGCTTTTTGGCTGTGTGAAAATCTGAATGGTAATGGCCAAAGATTTTGACAGGGTGAGTTCCATCTGTCCTCCTTCCTTCCTCCCTCCCCTCCTCATCCTCATTCAAAATCTGGGCTGGAGCTGACTAGCGCTAGAATACATGAGAGAACCCTGGCTCTACCTCACAGAGATTATTCACGCTTTGATATGGAGAGGATAGTATCTCTCTGTTTCTGTACTCCATCCTTTTCTCTTTTTCTTTCACTAATTCACTCCCTCGTCTCTCATCTCCTCCCACTAATCCGTCAACTTCTTAAACGTTGTGTTCTTTAAACTCTATATTGACTTAAATTACTTTCTCATGTGTTTCTCTACCACCTCTCTCTCAAACCCTTTCTGTGGAAGATTGGCTCTGGCTGATGCCCAGAGACAAACAGGCAGAGATACCTGTTAGTTTCAGTGTTACTGTTGAGAGTTAGAATAGTGGAATACACAAGGTGTACATTTGAAACGTGGTTGTGCATCAGCAATTTATCCCTTATGTCAGTCACTGACAGTCATTCAATTAGCCATGTCAGTTAACAATTCTTAGATTAAAAAGTTAGTCTAGCTATTTATCTAAACTTGTAGTAATCATGGCAAATACCGACCGAGCACGCAGGGCACATGCCCAGGGGCCCTGACCTCCACTGGGCCCCCATTGATTTTGTGAGTCACTCTCACTCAGATATCGTTACCATGGTGTAAGTCATGGCAAAATGGCAAAATGGGTAGAATTGCAGGAAATTACCTTTAAAACTGCAACACGTTCTCTCTGCCCCATGGCAAAATGTGTAGAATTGAAGGAAATTAACTTTAAAACTGCGCTTTCTCTCTGCCCCATGGCAAAATGTGTAGAACTACAGAAAATGTACTTTAAAACTGAAATGTTTCTATCTGCTGCCCCCTAACCAAATCTCGCTTTGGGCCTCCTGCCCACATCATATCCAGATTCTTCCCACGATTTACATTCAACAAGACAACAGAGATAACCTAGCCTAGGACATACTGACCCACCTAAACATTGTGCTTCAGGGAGGACCTGCTCCAATACTTTCTACCTGCTTTCTTTCTTTCTGTCTCTCCCCCCTTTTCACTCTCTCTCTCTCTCTCTCTCTAGTTGGTGGGTCAGTAGGGATACTCTTCCCTCTGGACCCATTTAATATCACTTCTTCCTACGTCTTCAGGGACTGTGTTGTTGACAGTTCTGGCGTCCCAACAAAACATGCACTTCGTGTCTGTGGGGCGTTTCCATTGAAAACATCCTCCTCTAACTAACCCTACCACTGCAACCAGAGGCACCTGTTGAGTGAGGAGTCAGCGTAGACATGGAAAATAGCTGCCTGTCTGCCAGACATCACGTCTCCTTAGTGGATTCCACACAACATTCTCTGTTTATACCGTGTCACAGTGAAGGGTCACGGTTTACATCATAGAGAGACATGTGCTCTATTTAAATTACTTTACCACAGTAGCTACCAGTGGAATAGCCTATGTAATAATCCCATTATAAATTTTGGTTTACTTTTGATTATTGAAAAAAATGTTTTATCCCTTTTTTGTGGTATCCAATTGGTAGTGGTCAGCTACAACAGAGCCTGGACTTGAACCAGGATATCTAGTGGCACAGCTAGCACTGTGATGCAGTGCCTTAGACCACTGCACCACTCGGGAGGCCTCATTTTTGATTATTTTTAAAGTGGTAGGTGCTTAGTAACTGTTTACACATATCTGATAAAAGGAGCAAATGTTATCCTTTATCTGCCCAGGAATAACAGAATAATACATCTGATACTAAGCTCTCAAAAAGTGTCTAAGGACTGTGCAAAGTCCAGGACATTTTTATTTCCGTTATCTCCTAGCTGTGATAGTGAGATATCTCTTCTCTTAGCTTGAAATCAAAAGGTAATTGTCAAAAAACATAAAAGCCATCCATTCCTTACACAAAGTAAACTCACGGTACCTGCCTCTACTCTCCCTCCCTCCATACGGCAGCCAGGCAGCCTCTTTTTGACTAATGGAGCCATCATCAAGCCAGTCTACCCCACCCCAACCCCTGGGATACCTGCCTCTGAGCTCCTCTAGAGCATAAGGGATGCCTTCCTAATAATAGAGGAGTATTGGGAGACATTGTTTCGAAGAATCTTCCTGCACGGCAGGAAATGCCAACTTGTAGTGTATTTGAGATTTAAAAATACTTCTGAAGTTTGTCATTTCCATTTTGAAATGTCAGACTTAATTTGTCTTGACTAAAAATGTATCAACCCTTACAAAAATCCCCATTAATTATAATCCACATAATAATTCATATTTCCTGTTGCTGCAGGTTTATTTTCCTGCTGTAGCAAATTGGCTCAAATTAAGATTCTACATCTGTATGTGACAGGGTCTGGTTTTTCCACATTGCAGATATTAGTTTGAGCAGTGAGGGATTAAAAAACAGAGGTGTTCACACAGGTTTGTGATGTTGTTGTTGTTGTTGTCGTCAGCCAAGAGACAAGGCTCTGAGAAACACTTAAAGTATCCTGTACCTGATTGTACTGTGCATAGCTTCTAGGCAGCTGTGATGAGAGATGATGATAATAATGAACTGAATGCCAGTATTCGTTTGTGACCCTTGTACCAAGTGATAGCATAATGACTGTTTGTGTGGCAGCTAAATCACCTGCTCGTTTGACATCTGTCACATCGCTACTGCTACGTGTTGCAGGGGACACAGTGATTTTCTAGAGGAGCTGGGGAGAAGTCAATACATTCAGTACCAATATCATTGGTCAGTCAATGGCTTTTTCAACCTTTATTTATATTGGCAGCAGAGAACTGGAAGGAAAGGTGGCCAAGAGAGGTATTGGCTTTGTTTATGACCAGTGAAATATACCTGCTGGAGCTCGTGCTACGGGTGGCTGCTGCTATGCTGACCTGTGAGCTGAGGTAAGGCGGGGCTTTAACCTAGGAAAGACTTATAGATGACATTGAGCCGAAGTCAAGGATCGGTAGGATAATCAGTTGTGCGAAGGTATGTTTTCGCAGCATGAGTGAAGGAGGCTTTGTTTGCGAAATAGGAAGCCGATTCTAGACGTAATTTTGGATTGGAGATGCATAATGTGAGTCTGGAAGGAGAGTTTACAGTCTAACCAGACACCTAGGTATTTGTAGTTGTCCACATATTCTAGGTCCGTAACCGTCCAGAGTAGTGATGCTAGTCGGGCGGCCAGTAAGGGGAACCGATTGGTTGAAAAGCATGCATTTAGTTTTACTAGCATTTAAGAGCAGTTGGAGGCCACGGAAGGAGCGCTGTATGGCATTGAAGCTTGTCTGGAGGTTTGTTAACACAGAGTCCAAAGAAGGGCCAGAAGTATACAGAATTGTGTTGTCTGCGTAGAGGTGGATCAGAGACTCACCAGCAGCAAGAGCAACATCATTGATGTATACAGAGAAGAGAGTTGGTCCAAGAATTGAACCCTGTGGCACCCCCATAGAGACTGCCAGAGGTCCGGACAACAGGCCCTCCGATTTGACACACTGAACTCTATCTGAGAAGTAGTTGGTGAACCAGGCGAGGCAGTCATTTGAGAAACCAAGGCTGTTGAGTCTGCTGATAAGAATGCGGTGATTGACAGAGTCGAAAGCCTTGGCCAGGTCGATGAAGACGGCTGCACAGTACTGTCTTTTATCGATGGTGGTTATGATATTGTTTAGAACCTTGAGAGTGGCTGAGCTGCACCAATGACCAGCTCAGAAACCAGATTGCATAGCGGAGAAGGTACGGTGGGATTGAAAATGGTTGGTAATCTGTTTGTTAACTTGGCTTTCGAAGACTTTAGAAAGGCAGGGCAGGATAGATATAGGTCTATAACAGTTTGGGTCTAGAGTGTCTCCCCTTTGAAGAGGGGGATGACCGTGGCAGCTGTCCAATCTTTAGGGATCTCAGACGATGCGAAAGAGAGGTTGAACAGGCTAGTAATAGGGGTTGCAACAATTGTGGCATATCATTTTAGAAAGAGAAGGTCCAGATTGTCTCGCCCAGCTGATTTGTAGTGGTCCAGATTTTGCAGCTCTTTCAGAACATCAGCTCTCTGGATTTGGATGAAGGAGAAGTGTGTGTGTGTGTGGGGGGGTGGGGGCTTGGGCAAGTTTCTGCGAGGGGTGCAGAGCTGTTGGCCGGGTGGTCTCCAAGTGGAAAGAAAGGCCATCCGTAGAAAAATTCTTATTGAAAATCTCGATTATCGTGGATTTATTGGTGGTGACAGTGCTTCCTAGCCACAGTGCTGTGGGCAGCTGGGCGAAGTGCCCTTATTTTCCATGGGCTTTACAGTGTCTCAGAACTTTTTGAAATTTGTGCTACAGGATGCAAATTTCTGTTTGAAAAAGCTAGCTTTTGCTTTCCTAACTGATTGTGTATATTGGTTCCTAACTTCCCTGAAAAGTTGCATATCATGGGGGCTATTCGATGCTAATGCAGTACACCACAGAATGTTTTTGTGCTGGTCAAGGGCAGTGAAGTCTGGAGTGAACCAAGGGCTATATCTGTTCTTTGTTCTAAATGTTTTTGAATGGGGCATGCGTATTTAAGATGGTGAGCAAAGAACTTTTAAATAATAACCAGGCATCCTCTGCTGACCAGATGAGGTCAATATCCTTCCAGGATACCCGGGCCAGGTCGATTAGAAAGGCCTGCTTGCTGAAATTTTTTAGGGAGCTTTTGAAAGTGATGAGGGGTGGTCGTTTGACTGCGAACCCATTATGGATGCAGACAATGAGGCAGTGATTGCTGAGATCCTGGTTGAAGACAGCAGAGGTGTATTTAGAAGGCAGGTTGGTCAGAATGATATCTATGATGGTGCCTGTGTTTACAGATTTGGGGTTGTACCTGGTAGGTTCCTTGATAATTTGTGTGAGATTGAGGGCATCTAGCTTAGATTGTAGGATGGCCGTGGTGTTAAGCATATCCCAGTTTAGGTCACCTAACAGTACGAACTCTGAAGGTAAGTGAGGGGTAATCAATTCGCATATGGAGTCCAGGGCACAGGTGTGGGCTGAGGGGGGTCTATAGCAAGCGACAACAGTGAGAGACTTATTTCTGGAAAGGTGTATTTTTAGAAGTAGAAGCTTGAACTATTTGGGCACAGACCTGAATAGCATTACAGAACTCTGCAGGCTATATCTGCAGTAGATTGCTACCCCGCCCCCTTTGGCAGTTCTATCTTGGCGGAAAATGTTGTAGTTGGGGATGTAAATTTCAGAGTGTGCTAAAGCAGTGAATAAAACAAAATTAGGGAGGAGGCTTCTGATGTTAACAAGCATGAAACCAAAGGCTTTTACGGTTACAGAAGTGAACAAATGAGAGCACCTGGGGAATAGGTGTGGTACTGGGGTCTACAGGACCTGGGTTAACCTCTACATCACCAGAGGAATGGAGGAGGAGGATAAGGGCATGGCTAAAAGCTATAAGAACTGCTTGTCTAGTGTGTTGGGAACAGAGAATAAAAGGAGCAGATTTCTGGGCGTGGTAGAATAGATTCAGGGCATAATGTACAGACAAGGGTATGGTAGGATGTGAGTACAGTGGAGGTAAACCTGGGCGTGGGGTGACGATGAGAGAGGTTTCATCTCTGGTGGGGCCAGTTAAGCCTGGTGAGGTCTCCGCATGTGTGGGCTGTGGATACAATAGAGCTATCTAAGGCAAGGTGAGCTATCTAGGTGAGCTATCTAAGGTTAGGATCAGCTTGATCTCCCCCGTTAAATAAAGGATGAACCGTGGCTGCCTTCCAAGCAATGGGAACCTCCCCAGAAAGGAGAGACAGGTTAAAAAGGTTGGATATAGGCTTAGCAATGATAGGGGCAGCAACCTTAAAGAAGAAAGGGTCTAAACCATCTGACCCAGATGTTTTTTGGGGGGTCAAGTTTCAGGGGCTCCTTTAGCACCTCGGACTCAGTGACTGCCTGCAGGGAGAAACTTTGTAGTGGGTCAGGGGAAAAAGAGGGAGAAGCATCGGGGATAGTCGCATTAGAAGGGGTGGGAGATGAGGAAATGTAGGATGGGCAAGGAGGCATGGTTGACTCAAATAGGAATCCAGACTTAATTAAGTGGTGATTAAAGAGCTCAGAAACAACCACATCATCAAAATTAAGGGACATGGGCAGCTGTGAGGAGGAGGGTTTATTCTCTAGGTCTTCAACCGTTTTCCAGAACTTCTTGGGGTTAGACCCACAGAGACTGCTCCTTAAAGTAACTAACTCTGGCCTTCCGGATAGTCTGAGTGCACTTATTTCTCATTTGCCTGAACGTTTGCCTGAGCCTTTCGCAAATGCAATTCTTGAGGTGGAGTAACTCTGCAAGTTCACGGTCGAACCAGGGGCTGAACCTGTTTTTAATTCTCATTTTCTTTATGGGGGTGTGTTTGTTAACAATTTCACTAAAAATATTAAAAAAGAAGGTCCATGCGTCTTCGACAGAAGGGATTAAGCTGATTCTATACCATTTCACAGAGGCCAAGTCGTGAATTAAGGCTTGCTCATTAAAGTTTTTTAGCAGGTGTCTATGACAAATCAGGACAGATCCTTTCACTGAGCAGCCATTACGAACACAGGCTGTAAAACAGGTCATTACAGAAAACACCAGACGGATACCTATCAGGATTATTTGTGAGGATAACATCGAGGAGAGTAGCCTAGTCTGCTTGTAATAAAAGCATGGATGAGTCTCTCTGTATCAGCCTGAGAGAGAAATGGCTGCACCTTGGCAATGTTCCTCAGGTGGTAAAAAGCTATTTTGTTCACATTGCTAATGTGTGATTCGAAATTGAGTTCAGAATCTAAAATGACACCTAGGTTTTTTACCTTGTGTTTTATCTTTATCTTTATGTTTTTTATCATTAAGAATGGAAGGTTGGAGATTGGCTGAACATTGCTTAAAGCTGAAGAATCTAGATAACTTTTCTTCAGAAGGGTTCACCGTAGCAGTTTTTAGTGCAGTGGGGAAAGTGCCCAGGAACAGGGAGTGATTAACAATTGCTGGCACTTCTTCAGATATGCAATTAAAAACTGTTTGAAGAAGGTGGTGAGTATAGGATCAAGAAGGCAGGTAGAAGGCTTAAGTTGTGATATGACTTTCTTGAGCATGTCTGTGTCATCCAGGGAAAATAACTCCATAGTGCGTTTGCGTGGTAGGCTACGGCACATATCATCAAACTTCTCATCAGGTCTTGCTTGACTGATACCCAGCCTAACGTTTGTTATCTTATCTCTGAAATATGTCGCAAACTCATCACATATACTGTAGATGTGGAGGAAATGTTATAAGAACAGATGTTATAAGAACAGATTGCTATCCTTTCCTGTTACTTGCGTGGTCCTCTGTCCAGCAACATTAGCAGCTGTACCCTGATTCTCATTACAAGTTTCCCTTTCCTGCCATTGTGCACCGCAGTGCTTCCTCTTTCCAGAGCTGGAAAAAACCTCCCAGCATTCACATCCGCACAACCTCACTCAAGCATTCACAATCACTCCCTCTCTCAAACTAGAAGAGCATGGGCCTTAGAAGTGCCCCCCAATCACAATAAACACGGTCAGAAGGGAACCCTATTACAGTAGCTCACTGTGATCTCTCTAGACAAGTGGTGGCTGGTGGATGTAAAAATGGGAAGGATGGGCTCATTGAAAAAGAGCTAATCTAAACCCCAAAAATACCCATTGCTACCACACTATTTCCAAATATCTATCAGGTAAATACCAGAGGAAACAGTATACCATTAAATAATGTTCTACCCCATTTTGATTGCAGGTGGATATCACAACCCCAGCAGTACCAGGATTGGAGGAAA
This sequence comes from Oncorhynchus tshawytscha, assembly GCF_018296145.1. Lineage (NCBI taxonomy): Eukaryota > Metazoa > Chordata > Actinopteri > Salmoniformes > Salmonidae > Oncorhynchus > Oncorhynchus tshawytscha. Next base: position 45,999,923 of record NC_056447.1, on the reverse strand, counting down.
GCCTGCACTATAGTCGATCTTACTGTAAAGCTCTCTCTCTAGTGGTATCATAAACAGGTCTATTCTGTGTGGATCACATCAGAGGGTGTTAGAAGCTGTGTGTGTGTGTTTGTTTGTGTTCGTGTGTGCACTTGTGTTTGTTTGTGTTTGTGCGTGTGTGCGTGCGTGTGTGTGTGTGCGTGTGTGTGTGTGTGTGTGTGTGTGTGTGTGTGTGTGTGTGTGTGTGTGTGTGTGTGTGTGTGTGTGTGGTGTGTGTGGAGGGTGCTCGTGCGCATGCATTAGAAGCTTAAAACCAGGTGTTAAGCCTTGTCTCCCAATCAACATAGTGTTGTGTATGCCGGTTTCCAAGGCTCAATTGCATTTGAGACCATACAGATATAACAAGAAAAGGGGGATACCTAGTCAGTTGCACAACGGAATGCATTTAACTGAAATGTGTCTTCTGCATTTAATCCCTCCGAATCACAGGTGTGCTGCCTTAATCGACATCCACGTCATCAGCGCCCAGGGAGAAGTTGTTGGGCAGAACAGCAGATTTTGCCACCTCTGGGACTCTCTCTCAAAACAAAAGTGAAATAAACAATTAAATATGAATGGTAAACATAACACTCACAAAGAGCACTGTTCCATCCCACTAATAAATTGTTTCTGTTCAACAGTCTCCCTCTTTCCTCTGGGGCATTCTGTCTGCCATAACACTATAATCCTTTCATTAAAACTTCTTAGGGATAGTCCCCTTTTTAAAAAATGTCGCCTAAATGACATACCCAAATTTAACTGCCTGTAGCTCAGGCCCTGAAGCAAGAATATGCATATTCTTGGTACCATTTGAAAGGAAAAACTTTTGTGGAAATGTGAAATGAATGTAGGAGAATATAACACAATATATCTGGTAGAAGAAAATATCACCATCTTTGAAATGCAAGAGAAAGGTCACAGTTCAAGCCAATCCTAGTAAAAATTCCCTTTCTTGGGTCAGTTAGGATCACCACTTATTTTAAGAATGTGAAATGTCAGAATAATAGTAGAGAGAATGCTTTATTTCAGCTTTCAACACTCAATTAGTATTTGGTAGCATTATCTTTAAATTGTTTAACTTGGGTCAAACATTTCGGGAAGCCTTCCACAATAATTTGGGTGAATTTTGGCCCATTCCTCCTGACAAAGCTGGTGTAACTGAGTCAGGTTTGTAGGCCTCCTTGCTCGCACACACTTTTTCAGTTCTGCCCACAAATTTCCTATAGGATTGAGGTCAGGGCTTTGTTATATCCACTCCAATACCTTGACTTTGTTGTCCTTAAGCCATTTTGCCACAACTTTGGAAGTATGCTTGGGGTCATTGTCCATTTGGAAGACCCATTTGCAACCAAGCTTTAACTTCCTGCCCAAAGTCTTGAGATGTTGCTTCAATATATCCACATAATTTCCCTTCCTCATAATATCATCTATTTTGTGAAGTGTGCCAGTCCCTCCTGTAGCAAGCACCCCCACAACATGATGCTGCCACCCCCATGCTTCACGGTTGAGATGACGTTCTTCGGCTTGCAAGCCTCCCCCTTTTTCCTCCAAACATGATGGTCATTATGTGTATGTAAACTTCTGACCCACTGGAATTGAGATACAGTGAATTATAAGTGAAATAATCTGTTTGTAAACAATTGTTGGAAAAATGACTTGTATCATGCACCAAGTAGATGTCCTAACCAACTTGCCAAAACCATTTGTTTGTTAACAAGAAATTTGTGGAGTGGTTGAAAAATGAGTTTTAATGATTCCAACGTAAGTGTATGTAACCTTCTGTTTTTGTACCAACTTGTTGTTTCTCTAAAATCTGCAATCTTAACATAACACGCTGCATGATTTACAATTTTCCCGATGACGGGACGCTGATCCTTTTAAAACCAATAATTACTCCTCCATACAATCACACAGTACGGGCACAGTATACTACATACTCGCTCCAAGGTGGCATAGCAGTTCAGACGTCTTTTGTCCTCGTCTTGTCGTGTCCTGTATATATATATATTTACAACTTTTTTTCACATACATTTTATTTTTATTTTCCATCAACTCATCTTATAAATACGTGGACAACTACAAAAACTTAGGTGTCTGGTTAGACTGTAAACTCTCCTTCCAGACCCATATCAAACATCTCCAATCCAAAGTTAAATCTAGAATTGGCTTCCTATTTCGCAACAAAGCATCCTTCACTCATGCTGCCAAACATACCCTTGTAAAACTGACCATCCTACCAGTCCTCGACTTTGGCGATGTCATTTACAAAATAGCCTCCAATACCCTACTCAACAAATTGGATGCAGTCTATCACAGTGCAATCCGTTTTATCACCAAAGCCCCATATACTACCCACCATTGCGACCTGTACGCTCTCGTTGGCTGGCCCTCGCTTCATACTCGTCGCCAAACCCACTGGCTCCATGTCATCTACAAGACCCTGCTAGGTAAAGTCCCCCTTATCTCAGCTCGCTGGTCACCATAGCATCTCCCACCTGTAGCACACGCTCCAGCAGGTATATCTCTCTAGTCACCCCCAAAACCAATTCTTTCTTTGGCCGCCTCTCCTTCCAGTTCTCTGCTGCCAATGACTGGAACGAACTACAAAAATCTCTGAAACTGGAAACACTTATCTCCCTCACTAGCTTTAAGCACCAACTGTCAGAGCAGCTCACAGATTACTGCACCTGTACATAGCCCACCTATAATTTAGCCCAAACAACTACCTCTTTCCCAACTGTATTTAATTTTTATTTATTTATTTATTTTGCTCCTTTGCACCCCATTATTTTTATTTCTACTTTGCACATTCTTCCATTGCAAAACTACCATTCCAGTGTTTTACTTGCTATATTGTATTTGCTTTGCCACCATGGCCTTTTTTGCCTTTACCTCCCTTCTCACCTCATTTGCTCACATTGTATATAGACTTGTTTATACTGTATTATTGACTGTATGTTTGTTTTACTCCATGTGTAACTCTGTGTCGTTGTATCTGTCGAACTGCTTTGCTTTATCTTGGCCAGGTCGCAATTGTAAATGAGAACTTGTTCTCAACTTGCCTACCTGGTTAAATAAAGGTAAAATAAAATAAAATAAAAATCTTCAAAACACTCTCCTGCAACCCGCCTCACCAATTTATATTTATAAAAAAGTATTATTTACCTCAAATCTGTAATCCTCCAAGAAGCTAGCCAGAAACTCCAAGAAGCTAGCCTGAAACTAGCCAGAAGCTAGCCAGAAGCTAATCCAGAAGCTAGTTCAGAAGCTAGTTAGCTCCTTTACTGGCAAATCGTTAGTATTCAGCTAACCACGGTTTGTGGTCATCAGCTATCCTTTAGCTCGAAAATCTATCGCCAGTTCTGTACGGCGCAGCGCGGCTCGGAACGGAACATACCGGACCAATTTTTCTCTCCATGTCCCTGGATTTCGACTGCTCTCTGGACATTCATACCCGGATCTCACAGCTAGCTAGCTGCTATCCGTGTGACTATCGGCCTTCGTCGATTCCGGAGCAAACATCAATTATTCCGGAGCTAGCCAGCTCCGTCAATCACTCCTGAGTTCCATCAATCACTCCTGGGCTGCAGTCACCTATCCGGACCCGTTTTACTGCCTATGCGGAGCCCCACCGGGCCTTCACAACTGGACTGCCGACGTTATCTACCCGAAGGAGATCCGGCTGGCTCCTCCGTCGCGACGTTACCTGAACGCCCATCTGCGGCCTGCTAACCGTTAGCTGTCTTACCGGCTGCTATCTGAATAGACAATCGGACAATTTATTTATTTTTATTATTATTATGTTTTCTTCTTGGGCCTCTATAACTATATCTATTGTTTTTATTTTTGTTGTTGTTGTGTGATTTGGATTAATCCCCTCTACCACACGGAACCCCACTAATCTACTGACGGAACGCAAGAGGTGGCTAACAACAGACCTCCATCCTATGCTAGCTTGCTACCGATGGCCTGGCTAGCTGTCTAAATCACCAACCAACCTCTCCACTCACTGGACCCTTTTGATCACTCGACTAAGCATGCCTCTCCTTAATGTCAATATGTCTTGTCCATTGCTGTTCTGGTTAGTGTTTATTGGCTTATTTCACTGTAGAGCCTCTAGTCCTGCTCACTATACCTTATCCAACCTATTAGTTCCACCACCCACACATGCAATGACATCTCCTGGTTTCAATGATGTTTCTAGAGACAATATCTCTCTCTTCATCACTCAATACCTAGGTTTACCTCCACTGTATTCACATCCTACCATACATTTGTCTGTACATTATACCTTGATGCTATTTTATCGCCCCCAGAAACCTCCTTTTACTCTATGTTCCAGACGTTCTAGACGACCAATTCTCATAGCTTTTAGCCGTACCCTTATTCTACTCCTCCTATGTTCCTCTGGCGATGTAGAGGTGAATCCAGGCCCTGCAGTGCCTAGCTCCACTCCTATTCCCCAGGCGCTCTCTTTTGATGACTTCTGTGACCGTAATAGCCTTGGTTTCATGCATGTTAACATTAGAAGCCTCCTCCCTAAGTTTGTTCTATTCACTGCTTTAGCATACTCAGCCAACCCGGATGTTCTAGCTGTGTCTGAATCCTGGCTTAGGAAGACCACCAAAAATTCAGAAATTTTAATTCCAAACTACAACATTTTCAGACAAGATAGAACTGCCAAAGGGGGCGGTGTTGCAATCTACTGCAAAGATAGCCTGCAGAGTTCTGTCCTACTATCCAGGTCTGTACCCAAACAATTTGAACTTCTACTTTTAAAAATCCACCTCTCTAAAAACAAGTCTCTCACCGTTGCCACCTGCTATAGACCACCCTCTGGACCCAGCTGTGCTCTGGACACCATATGTGAACTGATTGCCCCCCATCTATCTTCAGAGTTCGTGCTGCTAGGTGACCTAAACTGGAACATGCTTAACACCCCAGCCATCCTACAATCTAAACTTGATGCCCTCAATCTCACACAAATTATCAATGAACCTACCAGGTACCTCCCCAAAGCCTTAAACACGGGCACCCTCATAGATATCATCCTAACCAACTTCCCCTCTAAATACACCTCTGCTGTCTTCAACCAAGATCTCAGCGATCACTGCCTCATTGCCTGCATCCGTAATGGGTCAGCGGTCAAACGACCTCCACTCATCACTGTAAAACGCTCCCTGAAACACTTCTGCGAGCAGGCCTTTCTAATCGACCTGGCCGGGGTATCCTGGAAGGATATTGATCTCATCCCGTCAGTAGAGGATGCCTGGATATTTTTTTTAAAATGCCTTCCTAACCATCTTAAATAAACATGCCCCATTCAAGAAATTTAGAACCAGGAACAGATATAGCCCTTGGTTCTCCCCAGACCTGACTGCCCTTAACCAACACAAAAACATCCTGTGGCGTTCTGCATTAGCATCGAACAGCCCCCATGATATGCAGCTGTTCAGGGAAGCTAGAAACCATTATACACAGGCAGTTAGAAAAGCCAAGGCTAGCTTTTTCAACCAGAAATTTGCTTCCTGCAAAACTAACTCAAAAAAGTTCTGGGACACTGTAAAGTCCATGGAGAATAAGAACACCTCCTCCCAGCTGCCCACTGCACTGAAGATAGGAAACACTGTCACCAATGATAAATCCACCATAATTGAGAATTTCAATAAGCATTTTTCTACGGCTGGCCATGCTTTCCACCTGGCTACTCCTACCCCGGACAACAGCACTGCACCCCCAACAGCAACTCGCCCAAGCCTTCCCCATTTCTCCTTCTCCCAAATCCATTCAGCTGATGTTCTGAAAGAGCTGCAAAATCTGGACCCCTACAAATCAGCCGGGCTAGACAATCTGGACCCTTTCTTTCTAAAATTATCTGCCGAAATTGTTGCCACCCCTATTACTAGCCTGTTCAACCTCTCTTTCGTGTCGTCTGAGATTCCCAAAGATTGGAAAGCAGCTGCGGTCATCCCCCTCTTCAAAGGGGGGACACTCTTGACCCAAACTGCTACAGACCTATATCTATCCTACCGTGCCTTTCTAAGGTCTTCGAAAGCCAAGTCAACAAACAGATTACCGACCATTTCGAATCTCACCATACCTTCTCTGCTATGCAATCTGGTTTCAGAGCTGGTCATGGGTGCACCTCAGCCACGCTCAAGGTCCTAAACGATATCTTAACCGCCATCGATAAGAAACATTACTGTGCAGCCGTATTCATTGATCTGGCCAAGGCTTTCGACTCTGTCAATCACCACATCCTCATCGGCAGACTCGACAGCCTTGGTTTCTCAAATAATTGCCTCGCCTGGTTCACCAACTACTTCTCTGATAGAGTTCAGTGTGTCAAATCGGAGGGTCTGCTGTCCGGACCTCTGGCAGTCTCTATGGGGGTGCCACAGGGTTCAATTCTTGGACCGACTCTCTTCTCTGTATACATCAATGAGGTCGCTCTTGCTGCTGGTGAGTCCCTGATCCACCTCTACGCAGACGACACCATTCTGTATACTTCCGGCCCTTCTTTGGACACTGTGTTAACAACCCTCCAGGCAAGCTTCAATGCCATACAACTCTCCTTCCGTGGCCTCCAATTGCTCTTAAATACAAGTAAAACTAAATGCATGCTCTTCAACCGATCGCTACCTGCACCTACCAGCCTGTCCAACATCACTACTCTGGACGGCTCTGACTTAGAATACGTGGACAACTACAAATACTTAGGTGTCTGGTTAGACTGTAAACTCTCCTTCCAGACCCATATCAAACATCTCCAATCCAAAGTTAAATCTAGAATTGGCTTCCTATTTCGCAACAAAGCATCCTTCACTCATGCTGCCAAACATACCCTTGTAAAACTGACCATCCTACCAGTCCTCGACTTTGGCGATGTCATTTACAAAATAGCCTCCAATACCCTACTCAACAAATTGGATGCAGTCTATCACAGTGCAATCCGTTTTATCACCAAAGCCCCATATACTACCCACCATTGCGACCTGTACGCTCTCGTTGGCTGGCCCTCGCTTCATACTCGTCGCCAAACCCACTGGCTCCATGTCATCTACAAGACCCTGCTAGGTAAAGTCCCCCTTATCTCAGCTCGCTGGTCACCATAGCATCTCCCACCTGTAGCACACGCTCCAGCAGGTATATCTCTCTAGTCACCCCCAAAACCAATTCTTTCTTTGGCCGCCTCTCCTTCCAGTTCTCTGCTGCCAATGACTGGAACGAACTACAAAAATCTCTGAAACTGGAAACACTTATCTCCCTCACTAGCTTTAAGCACCAACTGTCAGAGCAGCTCACAGATTACTGCACCTGTACATAGCCCACCTATAATTTAGCCCAAACAACTACCTCTTTCCCAACTGTATTTAATTTTTATTTATTTATTTATTTTGCTCCTTTGCACCCCATTATTTTTATTTCTACTTTGCACATTCTTCCATTGCAAAACTACCATTCCAGTGTTTTACTTGCTATATTGTATTTGCTTTGCCACCATGGCCTTTTTTGCCTTTACCTCCCTTCTCACCTCATTTGCTCACATTGTATATAGACTTGTTTATACTGTATTATTGACTGTATGTTTGTTTTACTCCATGTGTAACTCTGTGTCGTTGTATCTGTCGAACTGCTTTGCTTTATCTTGGCCAGGTCGCAATTGTAAATGAGAACTTGTTCTCAACTTGCCTACCTGGTTAAATAAAGGTAAAATAAAAAAATAAATAAAATACTCACACATTATAGACACACACTCACACAGTATAGACACACACTCACACAGTATAGACACACACTCACACAGTATAGACACACACTCACACAGTATGGACACACTCACATAGTTTGACACACACTCACATAGTATGACACACTGTCACGCCCTAGCCATAGAGAGGCTTTTATTCTCTATCTTGGTTAGGCCAGGGTGTGACTTGGGTGGGCATTCTAGTTTCTTTATTTCTATGTTGGTGTGGTTCCCAATCAGAGGCAGCTGTCTATCGTTGTCTCTGATTGGGGATCATATATAAGTTGTCCTTTTTCCTTTGGGTTTTGTGGGTAGTTATTTTCTGTTTAGTGTCTGCATCTGACAGGACAGTTTCTGTTTTCACTCGTTGTTATTTTGGTTGAGTGTTTTGAGTAATACATTTATCATGAACACTTACCACGCTGCGCTTTGGTCCATGCCTTCTGATGAGAGATGTGACACACACACTCACATAGTATTTCAAATAAACCAATTAGAGGCTCTTAAATGTAATGTTGGTATGTATGTTCCTTCTGTCCTTCTGTGTTTATCCTTCCCTATATGTTCTGGAGAGATCCCCTCTCCAATGTGTTAACCAATCCATTAAACTGCAGGGCTTGGTGGTATATTCATATACACCCAGGATAAGTATCCTAATGCAATCTCCCAGTGTCAGTGTTAGATGAGGACACTTCTCTTTGTAGACCCTATAACCCAAACATTTATTCCACATGTTGTTCAAACTAAATGGTTCCCATTAACCTTTATGTTCAGTAACCCACCCTCTTTCATCTCTCCTTCCAAATCTCCATTCCACACTGCTCCTGTAGCAAGATATGTTTTTTTCGCTTCCCAAATGGCACCCTATTCCCTATAAAGTGCACTACTTATGACCAGCACGTTCCTGGGTCAAAGGTAGTGCACTACATAGGGTGCCATGTGGGATGCGGACTAGAATTCCCCAGAGTTTGGCGAGCCGACGGAACAGATTTTAAGAGCCAATAAATGTCCTCGGCAGGAATGTGTGGCTGCCTTGTATGGTAATAACAATTGAGGGCTGGTTCTTTATAGTTTCCCTTTTGTTTAATGCAGGAATCTAGGTTTGATACACGCCCATGAGAAAGGGATGGAGGGAGGGTATCCCTGACCCTCCCCTCAAGTTTGTGAGAGAGAGGCATAATATGAAATGGAGCACCCTCCCCACACACACACACACACACACACACACACACACACACACACACACACACACACACACACACACACACACACACACACACACACACACACACACACACACACACACACACACACACACACACACACACACACACACACACACGATGGATCACAACAGGGCAACCCTCCCTCTCCTACTCCTCAACTCTCCTTACCCTCCCACAGTCCCAACCCTCCCTCCATCATTACAGTGCAAACAGAGGGTGCTACTGACACGGAGGTGCCAATTGTACATGGCCCAGGTTGCTCTGGAATGTGTTCTGGTGATTTCGTTGAAAGACCCCCTCTCTCCGGCTGGTACTCTATAGCCGCCCTCTCTCCGGCTGGTACTCTATAGCCCTGCTCTGATGCCTCCCAGTAAACTATCTTCTGCCTGTGGCTGTGGAAACAGGGAAGAGAGAGAGTCAGCAGGGGGGGAGGTACCAGGGGGTCAAGCCCCTCCACTCCAAAATATCTCCAAAATGCCACTCCTCTTGATCGCAATCTGACAGTCCTAGTACTGACCAATTAGTGCTTTTTGAGGTCGATTTCAGTTTCAATTTTAAAAAATTAAACAAATGCATTGTGAAATAATGACATTACAAGGATTTTAGAGCTTTTTAAGGGAAATTCCAAAGCCCAAAATAGTGAACACACAATTGTCTCTGTCAGGTCCACATTGGATAGACATCAATAGAAAAATAGGAATTGACTATGAAATAATAAAGTACTGTATTTCAGTTGTGTATATTACTTAGCTTGTATTTGTTTACTTTAGAAATGGTTTACTTTAGAAAATTCCTTAAAATAATCATCTTGTCTCTGCTCGGGCAGTAGCAGTCAGCCAGCCAGGCCATCTAAGGCTATGTGCTCCCCATATTGTACTGTCTTTAGTTATCTTATTTAGCTAGCCTGCCCAAGTATGCTGCAGAGCTGTCTGACAAAATCATTTGACTATTTCTTCAAAGTAAATAAGGCATACTTTCATGAACTGTCTCTGTCCCTCTCCTCGTTGTGTTGTGTACATGCGGTTGTGGTCTATGCGGTGTGTGTGTATCTAACCAAACGTAGCAGGCATGAAAGTGTATCTGTCCAGAGATCTGTATATAATGACAATATGCTCATATCTATGCCCTAACAATGGGAGTTGTCCCAAAGGTGGGAAGGCAGGAGACAAGATTAAGTCTAAAATAAGCCCATATTTATTTTGGCGAGAGTGAAACCTCTCGCTTCGCCTCTTCCTCTCTGATCAGTCTCTAAGCCGGAAATAAAAGTTACGATGGTCATTGTAGTTAATTATTGTCATTGTAGTTAATTACCACTTTCCTGAGCTGAACTATGTTGAATATTTGCATCATCAAAACTACAATTCCCTTCAGCCCAGCGTCCCACATAGTTCTTGACTTGATTTCTGGGATTTCTCTTGTGAATGACTTGAATTTTCTCTGGAGAAACAGCGTGTAGCGCTTACAGAAACAAACTAAAAACTAAAACTAAAAACTAAAACTGAAAAAACAAAAACAAAACTGAACCGATGTCGGTCAATTCATTTTATAACCCGGAAAAATAACTCTTTTTTTGCACTATAATTTTTTTGCCCTTCATATGCCGAGTCATGCTGAGACCACGGTCTCTTTTGCAGATTAGCCCTGGGATGAACACATAAACAAACAACAATTACACTATACATACAGTTGAAGTCGGAAGTTTACATACACCTTGGCCAAATACATTTCAACTCAGTTTTTCACAATTGCTGACATTTAATCCTAGTAAATATTCCCTGTCTTGGGTCAGTTAAGATCACCACTTATTTTAAGAATGTAAAATGTCGGAATAAAAGTAGAGATAATGTTTTATTTCAGCTTTTCTTTATTTCATCACATTCTCAGTGGGTCAGAAGTTTACATACACTCAATTAGTATTTGGTAGCATTGCCTTTAAATTGTTTAACTTGGGTCAAACATTTCGGGTAGCCTTCCACAAGCATCCCGCAATAAGTTGAATTTTGGCCCATTCCTCCTGACAGAGCTGATGTCAGGTTTGTAGGCCTCCTTGCTCGCACACACTTTTTCAGTTCTGCCCACACATTTTCTATAGGATTGAGGTCAGGGCTTTGTGATGGCCACTCCAATACCTTGACTTTGTTGTCCTTAAGCCATTTTCTCACAACTTTGGAAGTATACTTGGCATCATTGTCCATTTGGAAGACCCATTTGCGACCAAGCTTTAACTTCCTGAGTGATGTCTTGAGATGTTGCTTCAATATATCCACATAATTTTCCTCCCTCATGATGCCATCTATTTTGTGAAGTGCACCAGTCCCTCCTGCAGCAAAGCACTCCCAAAACATGATGCTGCCACCCCCGTGCTTCACGGTTGGGATGGTGTTCTTCGGCTTGCAAGCCTCCCCCTTTTTCCTCCAAACATAACAATGGTCATTATGGCCAAACAGTTCTGTTTTTGTTTCATCAGACCAGAGGACATTTCTCCAAAAAGTATGATCTTTGTCCCCATGTGCTGTTGCAAACCATAGTCTGTTTTTTTATGGCGGTTTTGGAGCAGTGGCTTGTTCCTTAGCTGAGCGGCCTTTCAGGTTATGTCGGTATAGGACTCGTTTTACTGTGGATATAGATACTTTTGTACCTGTTTCCTCTATGTTTGTACCTGTCTCCTCTTCACAATGTCCTTTGCTGTTGTTCTGGGATTGATTTGCACTTTTCACACCAAAGTGCGTGCATCTCTAGGAGACAGAACGTGTCTCCTTCCTGAGCGGTATGACGACTGCGTAGTCCCATGGTGTTTATACTTGCGTACTATTGTTTGTACAGATGAATGTGGTGCCTTCAAGCGTTTGGAAATTGCTCCCAAGGATGAACCAGACTTGTGGAGGTCTGAATTGATTTTTTTCTGAGGTCTTGGCTGATTTCTTTTGATTTTCCCATGATGTCAAGCAAAGAGGCACTGAGTTTGAAGGTAGGCCAAAAAATACATCCACAGGTACACCTCCAATTGACTCAAATTTTGTCAATTAGCCTATCAGAAGCTTCTAAAGCCATGACATAATTTTCTGGAATTTTCCAAGCTGTTTAAAGGCACAGTCAACTTATTGTATGTAAACTTCTGACCTACTGGAATTGTGATACAGTGAATTATAAGTGAAATAATCTGTTTGTAAACAGTTGTTGGAAAAATGACTTGTGTCATGCACAAAGTAGATGTCCTAACCGACTTGCCAAAACTATAGTTTGTTAAGAAGAAATGTGTGAATTGGTAGAAAAACTCATTTTAATGACTCCAACCTAAGTGTATGTAAACTTCTGACTTCAACCATATCTATATACACATCAACAACACAATACATATCTATGAACACATCAATTACACTATACATATATATATACACATCAATTACACTATACATATATATATATATATATATATATATATATATATATACACATCAATTACACTATACATGTCTAATTTATCGTCACATCAATTACACTATACATCTCTATATACACATCAATTACACTATACGTATATATATACAGTGCCTTGCGAAAGTATTCGGCCCCCTTGAACTTTGCGACCTTTTGCCACATTTCAGGCTTCAAACATAAAGATATAAAACTGTATTTTTTTGTGAAGAATCAACAACAAGTGGGACACAATCATGAAGTGGAATGACATTTATTGGATATTTCAAACTTTTTTAACAAATCAAAAACTGAAAAATTGGGCGTGCAAAATTATTCAGCCCCTTTACTTTCAGTGCAGCAAACTCTCTCCAGAAGTTCAGTGAGGATCTCTGAATGATCCAATGTTGACCTAAATGACTAATGATGATAAATACAATCCACCTGTGTGTAATCAAGTCTCCGTATAAATGCACCTGCACTATGATAGTCTCAGAGGTCCGTTAAAAGCGCAGAGAGCATCATGAAGAACAAGGAACACACCAGGCAGGTCCGAGATACTGTTGTGAAGAAGTTTAAAGCCGGATTTGGATACAAAAATATTTCCCAAGCTTTAAACATCCCAAGGAGCACTGTGCAAGCGATAATATTGAAATGGAAGGAGTATCAGACCACTGCAAATCTACCAAGACCTGGCCGTCCCTCTAAACTTTCAGCTCATACAAGGAGAAGACTGATCAGAGATGCAGCCAAGAGGCCCATGATCACTCTGGATGAACTGCAGAGATCTACAGCTGAGGTGGGAGACTGGCAAGAAGAAAGACATTTCTTAAAGATATCCATAAAAAGTGTCGTTTAAAGTTTGCCACAAGCCACCTGGGAGACACACCAAACATGTGGAAGAAGGTGCTCTGGTCAGATGAAACCAAAATTGAACTTTTTGGCAACAATGCAAAACGTTATGTTTGGCGTAAAAGCAACACAGCTCATCACCCTGAACACACAATCCCCACTGTCAAACATGGTGGTGGCAGCACATCTATCTATATAAGGCACACATCTATCTATATAAGGCACACATCTATCTATATAAGGTCCCACAGTTGACAGCATCATGGTTTGTGCCTGCTTTTCTTCAGCAGGGACAGGGAAGATGGTTAAAATTGATGGGAAGATGGATGGAGCCAAATACAGGACCATTCTGGAAGAAGACCTGAGACTGGGACGGAGATTTGTCTTCCAACAAGACAATGATCCAAAACATAAAGCAAAATCTACAATGGAATGGTTCAAAAATAAACATATCCAGGTGTTAGAATGGCCAAGTCAAAGTCCAGACCTGAATCCAATCGAGAATCTGTGGAAAGAACTGAAAACTGCTGTTCACAAATGCTCTCCATCCAACCTCACTGAGCTCGAGCTGTTTTGCAAGGAGGATTAGGGAAAAATTCTCGATGTGCAAAACTGATAGAGACATACCCCAAGCGACTTACAGCTGTAATCGCAGCAAAAGTTGGCGCTACAAAGTATTAACTTAAGGGGGCTGAATAATTTTGCACGCCCAATTTTTCAGTTCTTGATTTGTTAAAAAAGTTTGAAATATCCAATAAATGTCGTTTCACTTCATGATTGTGTCCCACTTGTTGTTGATTCTTCACAAAAAAATACACTTTTATATCTTTATGTTTGAAGCCTGAAATGTGGCAAAAATTCGCAAAATCCAAGGGGGCCGAATACTTTCGCAAGGCACTGTATACACATCAATTACACTTTACACATCTATATACACATCAATTACACAATACATATCTATAAACACATCAATTACACAATACATATCTATATACACATCAATTACACTATACATATCTTTATACGCATCAATTATACAATACATATCTATATCCACATCAATTACACAATAAATGAAAAAGCAAACACAAAACACGAAAAGCAAAAGATCTAGGGCGTGCTTGACGTTTTGCACCATGGAGGGCGAGAGAGAGAGGAACAAAGAGAGAGAGAGAGAGAGTGAAAGAAACTAGCAGATCTTTCCATTCCAGACAAATTCCAATCTGGAATGATGAAGTGAGCGCCAGAGCTGGCCTAGTGCTCCCCTCATGACCTTTAAACTTTAGTCACGCCTTATTTTCTTTACATCATTGACCCATGCCAAAATTCACACTCTTGTCTACTGGTTAGAGAGTGTAGTCTTATAACATCTGTCTTCTGTTTTGGCAGATAAACATAAGAAATACAACGTAAACAGAAGGTATGACCATTATTGATCCATCAATGCACTGCAACAGTAACTGTCAGCTAAAGACCTGACAATGGATAACAAGAGACAGATAGTAGACCTTTCTATTGTAAGGGGCGGCAGGTAGCCTAGTGGTTAGAGATTTGGGCCAGTAACCAAAAGGTTGCTGGATCGAATCCTGAAGGTAAGAATCTATTTTTCTGCCCCTGAACAAGGCAGTTAACCCACTGTTCCCTGATAAGCAGTCATTGTAAATAAGAATTTGTTCTTAACTGACTTGCCTAAATAAAGGTAAATAAATAAATAAAAATGGAACCCTCCAAAATGTACTTGTCTAGTGATTTTTAACTTTATTTAACTAGGCAAGTCAGTTAAGAACAAATTCTTATTTGAACTTGCAACTTTTCGGTTACTAGTCCAACGCTCTAAACACCAGGCCACAATGTCCCTGTAGGCCCTGTACTTATTTCTGGTAGACATACAAGTTGATCCTTAAAATGCACCTTATCCTTCAATGGAGAAGTTTCTTTATAAGTGCCTAATTGTCCTTTTATGCACTGTACTTTATACAGTGCCTTCAGAAGGTATTCAGACCACTTGACTTTTTCCACATTTTGTTACATTACAACCTCATTACAGCCTCATTTTATTCTAAAATGTATAAAATTGAAAAAAAATCCTCAGCAATCTACACACAATACCCCATAATGACAAAGTGAAAACAGGTTTTTAGACATTTTTACAATTCTATTACAAATAAAAAACAGAAATACCTTAGGCTATGACCCTTTGCTATGAGACTCAAAGTTGAGTGCAGGTGCATCCTGCTTCCATTGATCATCCTTGAGATGTTTCTATAACTTGATTGGAGTCCACCTGTAGTAAATTAAATTGATTGGACATGATTTGGAAAGGCACACATCTATCTATATAAGGTCCCACAGTTGACAGTGCATGTCAGAGCTCCGAGACAGGATTGTGTCGAGGCACAGATCTGGGGAAGGGTACCAAAATAATTCTGCAGCATTGAATGTCCCCAAGAACACAGTGGCCTCCATCATTCTTAAATGGAAGACCAAGACTCTTCCTAGAGCTGGCCACCCTGCCAAACTGAGCAATCGGGGGAGAAGGACCTTGGTCAGGGAGGTGACCAAGAACCCAATGGTCACTCTGACAGAGCTCTAGAGTTCCTCTGTGGAGATGGGAGAACCTTCCAGAAGGACAACCATCTCTGCACCCCTTACCAATCAGGCCTTTATAGTAGAGTGGCTAGACGGAAGCCACTCCTCAGTAAAACCTGCCACCATCCCTATGGTGAAGCAAGGTGGTGGCAGCATCATGCTGTGGGGATGTTTTTCACCGACAGGGACTGGGAGACTAATGAACGGAACAAAGTACCTGCTCCAGAGCGCTCAGGACTTCACACTGGGACGATGGTTTACCTTCCAACAGGACAGCAACCCTAAGCACACAGTCAAGACAACGCAGGAGTGGCTTCGGGACATGTCTCGGGCCCATCCAGAGCCCGGAATTGAACCCAAACGAACATCTCTGGAGAAACCTGAAAATTGCTGCGCAGCAACACTCCCCATCCAACCTGACAGAGCTTGAGAGGATCTGCAGAGAAGAATGGGAGAAACTCCCCAAATACAGGTGTGCCAAGCTTGTAGCGTCATACTCAAAAATACTCAATGCTGTAATCGCTGCCAAAGGTGCTTCAACAAGGTATTGAGTGAAGGGTCTGAATACTTATGTAAATGTGATATTTGAGTTTTTGCCAACATTTCTAAAAACCTGTTTTTGCTTTGTCATTATGGTGTATTGTAAGTAGATTCATTAGGGGGGGAAACTATTGAATCAATTTTAGAATAAGGCTGTAACGTAACAAAATGTGTGAAAAGTTAAGTGGTCTGAATACTTTCCGAATGCCCTGCAGATGACGCCTGTACCATGTTTGACTATGATTGTTTTTATGTCTCAAAACTCAATTTGAGTGGTCCACAATGTGGTTTCTAAAACATCTGCATTTTATATGATTGAATCATTGTGGAGTGACACTTATATAACATGATCTAACTCTACATAACACAGATCAGATCTAACTCTACATAACACAGATCAGATCTAACTCTACATAACACAGATCAGATCTAACTCTACATAACACAGATCAGATCTAACTCTACATAACACAGATCAGATCTAACTCTACATAACACAGATCATATTTTGTAATTACGTGATCGCTCTCATAATGCTTTTCAACAATACAATCTTAGCATATGACCCCAGACAAATAATAAATAATGTAACAGACCTGTTCCAACAGAGCTCAACTTTCCCATATTTCCGATGTTTGGCTTCTTCTTTCCAGTCAATCCGCTGATTCACGAACACCATGTTCCTGGTGAGCCGGTCCAAGCTTGCTGAAAGAATGTGGAGCATGTTATTATTGCAACATTCATTGTTTCTATTTTGACTCCGATTGTCAGATACAGTGTCAGATATATTGTCAGATATATTGCCAGGTATATTGTCAGGTATATTGTCAGGTAGATTGTCAAGTATATTGTCAGATAGATTGCCAGGTATATTGCCAGGCATATTGTCAGGTAGATTGCCAGGTATATTGCCATGTATATTGCCAGGTAGATTGTCAGGTAGATTGTCAGGTAGATTGTCAGTAATATTGTCAGGTAGATTGTCAGGTATATTGTCAAGTATTTTGCCAGGTAGGTTGTCAGGTACGTTGTCAGGTACATTGTCAGGTACATTGTCAGGTACATTGTCAGGTACATTGTCAGGTATATTGTCAGATACTTTGTCAGGTATATTGACAGGAACATTGTCAGGTACATTGTCAGGTATATTGTCAGGTATATTGTCAGATACATTGTCAGGTATATTGTCAGATACATTGTCAGGTATATTGACAGGTATATTGTCAGGTACATTGACAGGTATATTGTCAGATACATTGTCAGGTATATTGACAGGTATATTGTCAGATACATTGTCAGGTATATTTTCAGATACATTGTCAGGTACATTGTCAGGTACATTGACAGGTACATTGTCAGGTAGATTGCCAGGTATATTGCCATGTACTGTATATTGCCAGGTAGATTGTCAGGTAGATTGTCAGATAGATTGTCAGGTATATTGTCAGATATATTGCCAGGTATATTGTCAGATACATTGTCAGGTATATTGACAGGTACATTGTCAGGTATATTGTCAGGTATATTGTCAGGTATATTGTCAGATACATTGTCAGGTACATTGTCAGGTATATTGACAGGTACATTGTCAGGTATATTGACAGGTACATTGTCAGGTATATTGTCAGATATTTTGTCTGTTAATTGATCAGGGGCTCTGCACTTGACCTCTTCCCTCTGTAAAGTGTCATAAGTGTTAAGTATTGTCATTACTAATTTTTCGTGAAAGGAGGAACAATTGCATAGACATTTATAATGTTTCAGACACATCTTAAGATGCACTTGCACTTGCACTAAGTTGTGTTTTGAGTAACAATTACAAGATGGTCTTCTCATGAGTCTAGTCAGCCGTTTACTTTACTCTTATCGTCTTCTGAATGGAAAACCTTTTTGTGTTCCCTTGGCCCAGGCAGTGTCCCAATGTCCCACTCCAACTTCACAGGATCATCAGCGTGACTCGACACCGCATTGATTTGTTTGATCAATTAGGGCCCACACACATCCCAGGATGCACAGCGTCATTTTTTTAAGAACACCACATAGAGAACGATAGAGGCCTCTAGTGGCCAAAAGGCAGTATTAGCATGGGCAGCGCAATTGAGGGCTTCCACCCTTTTAAATGTAGTCAACTGGGTGAGACTTCTAATTTAATTCGCTGATCCCTCGTGGTGACCCTGTTGGAGTCATGTCCAACTGGATCATCAGGAGGGATCAGCCAATCGTAAAGATTGCCTCAATGGTGCTGCCCGTGCTATCAAAGGCGCTACAATGGCACAGATACAAAGATGCGTCCTCTATCTATCTCTATGGAACACCAACACTGTGGCTGGAACTGGATGTGAAACAGATTCATATTTGTTTCTTCAGGGAGAAACAGACCCAGAATTCCTATTCTCATGTTTCCTCTCTGTTTCTGACAAGTCTGCTCTCACATTTCATGAGCATGATGTCAATGCTCTGTGGGATACTTAGACAGTATGAGGCATGTAGTCATTATCAAACTCACACACAATTTCATCAGATCCATGTCCCACTAGAGTAGATGTGTCCCCTTAGTAATGCGTCCCAATGGACCATTTGTCACTCTCCTCGATCACATTCAGGTTTCAGCGTCAACGTATACAAATCAAATCAAAGTTTATACCTTACAGTGAAATGCTTACTTACAGGCTCTAGCCAATAGTGCAAAAAAGGTATTAGGTGAACAAAAGGTAGGTAAAGAAATAAAACAACAGTAAAAAGACAGGGGGAGGCTATAAAAGTAGTGAGATTACATACAGACACGGGTTAGTCAGGCTGATTGAGGTAGTATGTACATGTACAAAGTTACTATGCATATATGATGAACAAAGAGTAGCAGTTGCGTAAAAGAGGGGTTGGCGGGTGGTGGGTGGTGGGACACAATGCAGATAGCCCGGTTAGCCAATGTACGGGAGCACTGGTTGGTCGGCCCAATTGAGGTAGTATGTACATGAATGTATAGTTAAAGTTACTATGCATATATGATAAACAGAGAGTAGCAGCAGCGTAAAAAGAGGGGTTGGGGGTTGGTGGCACACAATGCAAATAGTCCGGGTAGCCATTTGATTACCTGTTCAGGAGTCTTATGGCTTGGGGGTAAAAACTGTTTGCCATGCAGTAGCAGAGAGAACAGTCTGTGGCTGGGGTCTTTGACAATTTTTAGGGCCTTCCTCTGACACCGCCTGGTGTAGAGGTCCTGGATGGCAGGCAGATTAGCCCCAGTGATGTACTGGGCCGTACGCACTACCCTCTGAAGTGCCTTGCGGTCAGAGGCCGAGCAATTGCCGTACCAGGCAGTGATGCCTGAGTTTCCTGAGTGGGAATAGTCTTTGTCGTGCCCTCTTCACAACTGTCTTGGTGTGTTTGGACCATGATAGTTTGTTGGTGATGTGGACACCAAGGAACTTGAATCTCTCAACCTGCTCCACTACAGCCCCGTCGATGAGAATGGGGGCGTGCTCGGTCCTCCTTTTCCTGTAGTCCACAATCATCTCCTTAGTCTTGTTGTTATTCTGGCACCACACGGCCAGGTCTCTGACCTCCTCCCTATAGACTGTCTCGTCGTTGGCGGTGATCAGGCCTACCACTGTTGTGTCGTCTGCAAACTTAATGATGGTGTTGGAGTCGTGCCTGGCCATGCAGTTGTGGGTGAACATGGAGTACAGGAGGGAACTGAGCACGCACCCCTGGGGAGCTCCAGTGTTGAGTATCAGCGTGGCAGATGTTTTGCTACCTACCCTCACCACTTGGGGGTGGCCTGTCAGGAAGTTCAGGATCCAGTTGCAGAGGGAGGTGTTTAGTCCCAGGATCCTTAGCTTAGTGATGAGCTTTGAGGGTACTATGGTGTTGAACGCTGAGCTGTAGTCAATGAATAGCATTCTCGCATAAGTGTCCCTTTTGTCCAGGTGGGAAAGGGCAGCGTGGAGTGCAATAGAGATTGCATCATCTGTGGATCTGTTGGGGCGGTATGCAAATTGGACTGGGTCTAGGGTTTCTGGTATAATGGTGTTGATGTGAGCCATTACCAACCTTTCAAAGCACTTCATGGCTACGGACGTGAGTGCTATGAGTCCATAGTCATTTAGGCAGGTTGCATTTGTGTTCTTGTGCACAGGGACTATGGGGGACTCACAACTTTTCTAAGTATATTGTGCATTTCACTTGGGTCCTATGGGTTATTATTAAGTGTCTGGTTGGGTCTGGTGAATTATTGTTGTATGTGTCCCATTTTGCAAGGTGACAAACACAAGGAGACCAACATACCTTTTTAGCTCCAACAGCATATCCCCTTTGTCATGTCCTGTCTCCTTGAGCACCATTACACTATACCCTCTCCTATGGCTCTCATGTTTCTGTCTGTCTGTCTATCTGTCTATCTGTCTGTCTGTCTGTCTGTCTGTCTGTCTGTCTGTCTGTCTGTCTGTCTGTCTGTCTGTCTGTCTGTCTGTCTGTCTGTCTGTCTGTCTGTCTGTCTGTCTGTCTGTCTGTCTGTCTGTCTGTCTGTCTGTCTGTCTGTCTGTCTGTCTGTCTGTCTGTCTGTCTGTCTGTCTGTCTGTCTGTCTGTCTGTCTGTCTGTCTGTCTGTCTGTCTGTCTGTCTGTCTGAGCTGTGTGACCTGTTGTGAGTCCCAAATGGTACTCTATTCCCTATATAGTGCACTATTTTGGTCAAAAATAGTCCATTATATAGGAAATAGAGTGACATTTGGGAAGCAGTCCTGGTCTGAAGGAACCTTCTCCGCATCATCTGTCAGCTCTACACCACCACTAACAGGCTCCCACTACACCACCACTAACAGGCTCCCACTACACCATCACTAACAGGCTCCCACTACACCATCACTAACAGGCTCCCACTACACCATCACTAACAGGCTCCCACTACAACATCACTAACAGGCTCCCACTACACCATCACTAACAGGCTCCCACTACACCTTCACTAACAGGCTCCCATTCCACCACCACTAACAGGCTCCCACTCCACCACCACTAACAGGCTCCCACTCCACCACTCCCACTCCACCACTCCCTTTTATCTTCAAATCTCTGGCCGATGCTTGGTAGCCTAGTCTGGCATGGCAATGACCATAGGAACTTGGCAAGACAGCACAGATCTGGAACCAGGCTAAGTTTTCTGTACTCTTTTTAAAAAAACTTGTTTTTCTTCTCAGAGGCTGATTGTTCAATCAAGGCGAGACATATCAAATACGTTGTTTTGGCAACAATTGTCGACCAACTTCAGGCTCTCAGATACGAGTCAGTTGGGTAATCACTAGAGCACACTTAGGCTTGATAGACAAAGTGGAGCTTGTCTCATTCTTTCTCAGCTGCATAATGTCCTCAAGGCATGGGACTGTGTTCACAACAGCCTGCCAACCATTCATTCACCCACAACAAGGTTGCAATGAGTCAAACAAACACACTTGGAGATAAAGCAAGCTTGGTAAAGAGTGAAATGTTTCTGCATGTTTGCATGTAACATCTGAACACTCCTCACACGGGCCACCAAATGAGGTGAGGTCACATTGAGATACAGGTGAATTACCTGCATGACTGACTTACTGGCTAACCAAACAACTTCCCAATGGTACTGACTGTAGGGGCAGCAGGTAACCTAGTGGTTAGAGTTTTGGGCCAGTAACCACAAGGTTGCTAGATTGAATCCCTGAGCTGACACAGTGAAAATCTGTCATTCTGAACAAAGTAGTTAACCCACTGTTCCCTGGTAGTCTGTCATAGTAAATAAGAATTTATTCTTTCTCTGACTTGCCTAATAAAATAAAGACTTGCAAACTATCTGTCTTGCAAACTATCTGATTCACTGGCTGAATTATTATTTGACTGACTGGCAAACTAACTGTTTGACTGACTGCTTGACTAACTGACTGCTTGACTGACTGACTGATTGGCTCACTGTCTGGCTGATGGACTACATGCCTGCCTGGCAGGCTAATTGGCTGGCTGACTAATGAGTTTACTGGTAGCTACAGGGTCATCTATAACCCACTTCTGTCAGTTGGCTGGCTGTGTTTGAGCAATAATCCCCACAGCAGCCTCTGAATTCTGACTGGGTCATGTGTTTCATGGTGTTTCCCAACATTCCTCCTGCTACCAGACATACGGCGCTCTTAGCCTGGACCCTGTATACTACAGTAATTACCCCCTCCCCCCCGGTGGAAGGGTAGTTGGGCTGGGCCAGCCAGGGCCTGCAACACGAACAAGCCCCCATTGAGCAACCCCAGGCCCACGCTTTCCACAATGTAATTAGCTAATCCCTTTCAAAGTCTGGCAAGCTATGCTCTCCCTCCCACCCTCACAGGCCTACATGAAAGCACAACCAAGGGCAGAGGATCACACACACACACACACACACACACACACACACACACACACACACACACACACACACACACACACACACACACACACACACACACACACACACACACACACACACACACACACACACTTAGATATAGATTCACGCACACACACTCACTTTTCAATGGACAGCTGGAAAATTCCTCTTGATGACACGAGCTGTGATTAAATTGGCATACAATATTAACTTTGACATTTTGTGAATTTCTAGCACTGATCATAAAAACAAATCCACATTTTTTCCCCTCCCAGCTTTTAGGGAAAGGTATTCCCCCAACCCCCCCCGCCGCCCCACACACATGCAAAAAAACCACGTACAGACACACCACCCGCCATCTTTGTTAGGGTGGAGGCAATGCAAGACGTTACCTTTAGTTGTGAAGAATGCTACATACACATAAGCACCCTCTCATTTGTCTCTAGGTGGTACATTCCATAATCATCATCCTAGATGCTCATATATTAGCTAGGGAGTATTTCACTCTGTCACTCTCACACCCAAATTAACATACAGTGAGTGGCCTGATGCAGCTGTGATTAAATTGGCATACAATATTAACTTTGACATTTTGTGAATTTCTAGCACTGATCATAAAAACAAATCCACATTTTTTTCCCCTCCCAGGTAAGATATATTTAGCATATCTTTATAAAAGGGAACCCTATGATCAAACCATTATTTCTAATTAAATATAATTTATAGAATGTTTATGACTCACTGCCATAGCTCAACATCTAACTAACTTATTGTAATACAAGAAAATGGGATTTGTCCCAATCAATCAATGCTATTTGTCACATCTGCCGAATATAACAGGTGTTCGACTTTATCGTGAAATGCTTACTTACAAGCCCCTTCCCAATAATGCAGAGTTAAAATGTAAGAAAACAATTCTAGATTAAAAAAAGGAAACAGTAACACAATAAAATAACAATAATGAGGCTGTATACAAGGAGTGCCGGTACCAGTCTATGTGCAGAGGTACGAGGTAGTTGAGGTATACAGTGCCTTCAGAAAGTATTCATACCCCTTGACTTATTCCATATTTTGTTGTGTTATAGCCTGAATCCAACATGTATTATATCGATTTTTTTACATACAGTACAATGCACCATAATAACAAAGTGAAAACATGTTTTTAGAAATGTTAGAAAATGTATTGAAAATGAAAAACAGATATACCAAATTTACATAAGTATTCACACCCCTGAGTCAATACTTTGTACTGTAGAATCCCCTTTGACAGCGATTACAGCTGTGAATCTTTCTGGATAAGTTTCTACGTGCTTTCCACACCTGGATTGTGCAACATTTGCCAATTATTCTTTTCAAAATTCTTCTAGCTCTGTCAAATTGATTGTTGCCCATTGCTAGACAACCATTTTCAGGTATTGTCATATATATTCAAGTAGGTTTCAGTCAAAACTCTAACTTGGCCACTCAGGAACGTTCACTGTCTTCTTGGTAAGCAACTCCAGTGTACATTCGGCCTTTTGTTTTAGGTTATTGCTCTGCCGAAAGGTGAATTCATCTCCCAGTGTCTGGTGGAAAGCAGAATGCACCAGGATTTCCACTAGGATTTTGCCTGTGCTTAGCGCCATTCTGTTAATTATTTTTATCCTGAAAAACTCCCCAGTCCTTAATGATTATAAGCATACCCATAACATGATGCAGCCACCAGGCACTCTAAGCAACTCACAAAGCTCACGGCTCTGGTACTGAACTCCTCCGTTTGCAACTGAGTCCTGGACTTCCTGACTGGCCCCCAGGTGGTGAAGGTAGGTAAAACTTCCTACCCGACGCTGACTTTCAACACGTGGGCCCCTCAGGGGTGCATGATTAGTCCCCTCCTGTACTCCCCGTATCTCCACGACAGCGTGGCTGCGCACAACTCCAACACCATAATTAAGTTTGCAGACGACACAATGGTTGTAGGCCTGATAAGACAGCCTATAAGAAGGAGGGGGCAGCCCATCAGGAAGTTCAAGATCCAGATGCAGAGGGAGGTGTTCAGTCTCAGGATCCTTAGCTTAGTGATGAGCTTCAAGGGCACTATGATGTTGAACGCTGAGCTATAGTCAATGAATAGCATTCTCACGTAGGTGTTCCTTTTGTCCCGGTGGGAAAGGGCAGTGTGGAGTGCAATAGAGATTGTGACATATGTGGATCTGTTGGGGCAGTATGCAAATTGGTGTGGGTCCAGGGTGTCTGGGATGATGGTGTTGATGTGAGCCATGACCAGCCTTTTAAAGCATTTCATGGCTACAGATATGAGTGTTACGGGGCGATAGTAATTTAGACAGGCTACCTTTGCGTTCTTGGGCACAGAGGGGACCAATTCCAGAAAGAGGGGACTGGTTTTCCCACGATACATTTGAGGTTAGTGTTTGTGGGTTCCTGTGTTTTAGCCCCTGACCATTTCTCTTCCACAGAGACATGTCAATAGCGGAGGCCCTTTTCCCTGTATGAGAGTGGTGGTTTGGAGAGAATACACATGGCGCTCTGTGTAATAAATCGTAAGTGCTCACAATGTAGTACACCCTGGAGCTTTGGAAGGATTTAGCGTTCTCTGCCCATATATCTCCACGGTCACCATGCGACTAAGTGTTGCATGAACAGCTCATGCATTTGTCGAAGGAGTGTGTGTATGTGTGTGCGTGTGTGCGTGTGTGGGTGGGTCCGTGCGTGTGTGTCTGTGTGCATGCGTGCGTATGTGTACTGGCGTGCGTATGTCTTCGACCGTCCAAGACACTCCCGTTAGAAACACTAACCTTTTCCACAGCTTCCAGGTGAAATATGATTGGGCTTCGTACTCTTCTCTTGTCTCTCCTGGTGCAAAGCATTATCCTCACTCTTACTCTATTGTTTTAGATATGTATTTTGGCTCGGTGAGGACATTCCTTAGATTCCACCAGAGGAACCGTCCCTGTGAGAGGTATGTTCGCCCATCTAACGTCCAACATTTACATTGTCTGACAGACCCTCTGTAGTCTGCTGTTGTTAATGTACAGGAGCCACTTTAGATAATGCCTTGGTAGCATAACATAGCAGTACAATAAATAAATAGTGATAAATAAATAGTGATCAAAGTGGTCACTACAACAGAGCCGTCTTACAGAGTGGTCTCCACTACAGAACAGTCTATGACTAGGATAGTTCATTGATGGTACAACAGTAGGCCTCGTATTACTGATGTTCTCATGTCTGGCCTGTTGGAAAACAGTGGAGCAGGATACTGACCTATTACCCTAAATTAGATCCGGAAAAGTGCATGCAGAGCACAGGTGGCTGGTGGCACCTTAATTGGTGAGGACGGGCTCGTAGTAGTGTAGCGGTCTAAGGCACTGCATCATAGTGCTAGAGGCGTCACTGCAGTCCCTGGTTTGAATCCAGGCTGCATCACATCCGGCTGTGATTGGGAGTCACATAGGGCGCTGCACAATTGGCCCAGTGTTGTCTGGGTTTGGCCGGGGTAGGCTGTCATTGTAAATAAGAATTTGTTGTTAACTGAAACGTCTAGTTAAATAAAAAAGTAATGGTTGGAATGGAATCAATGGAATAGTATCAAACACATGGTTTCCATGTTGACGTGCCGTGGACATCATGTCGACTGTACTCCTGTAGCTTACAAATATAGAAGGTAGTTTCAACTTTGCTGCTTGCCTCAAGCAGTTGGTTGATCTACTCTACAATCATTGAACCTGAAGTTTTCTTTCTAATATTTAGTGCATTAGGTGTATTTGAATGGGGCGGTGGGTTATTTGAATAAGGTCTGATGTTTTGCATGTCTTGTTTGTGACATTGAGGAAAACAAGCTGAAGGGAGGAAGTGAGGACCAGGAGTGGTGCCAGGAAAATAACCTCTTCCTCAACGTCAACAAAACCAAGGAGCTGATCGTGGACTTCAGGAAACAGCAGAGGGAGCACGTCCTTATTCACATCGACGGGACCGCAGTGGAGAAGGTGACAAGCTTCATGTTCCTCTGCGTACTTATCACTGACAATCTGAAATGGTCCACCCACACAGACAGTGTGGTGCAAAAGGCGCAACAGCGCCTCTTCAACCTCAAGAGGCTGAAGAAATTTGTCTTGGCCCCTAAGACCCTCACAAACTTTTACAGATGCACGATTTAGAGCATACTGTCGCGGTAACTGTACCGCCTGCAACCTCAGGGTTCTCCAGAGGGTGGTACGGTCTACCCAATGCATCACTGGGGGCACACTGCCTGCGCTCCATGACACCTACAGCACAAAAGTCACAGGGAGGCCAAAAAGATCATCTAGGGCATCAACCACCCGAGCAACGGCCTGTTCACCCCACTATCATCCAATAGGCGAGGTCAGTACAGGTGCATCAAAGCTGGGACATCAAAGGCCATCAGACTGGTAAATAGCCATCACTAGGCTCCTACCACCGGTTACTCAACCCTGCACCTTTAGAGGCTGCTACCCTATATACATAGACATGGAATCACTGGCCACTTTAATAATGGAACACTAGTCACTTTAATAATGTTTACATACTGCTTTACTCATCTCAAATGTATACTGTATTTTAGTCAATGCCACTCCAACATCGCTCGTCCTAAAATGTATATGTTTCTTAATTCAATTCTTTTACTTTTAGATTTGTGTATTGTTGTGAAAAGCTTAAGATACTACTGCATGGTTGGAGCTAAAATATGTGTATGTGACCAATATAATTTTATTTCATTCAATTTGATTTGATGGGAGGAAATATCCCTTTCAACGAGACTCAAAAAATGATTGTAGAGTAGACGAAGCAACTGCTTGAGGCAAGCAGCAAGGCTGTAACTATCTTCTATATTGGTAAGCTACAGTATGCTATCCTCCTCCAATTCAGCATGATGGAAAACTTAAACACTCAATCTTCAGCCCTCAGGGAGATTTTTCCCCTCCCTAGTGTGTTTTGATCTTTTCTTCCCCTGGCTCCCAGTCTGGCCTCAGAGCCATACGTAACATACTTTATGTATTTCTGAGCACTTCCAAGATGTATGATACCTACCAATTTATTTTAGACAGAAACGGAAGTAGGGAGATTGGCCAGGGAGAATGGGTGGGCGTAATCTGAGAACGTCTAGCAATCCTAAATTTGCGTGTTTAAGTCGCGTCAGGGGCAACTGTAGCATTTTAGCTATCTCTTCCCCTAACCCTTACTCTAATCTTAACCCATTTCACCTAACCTGCTACATGACTTCTCCTAACCATTGTAGTTTTAGTTCTGCTAACCTTTTACATAAATTATCCTAGCGTTTGTCGTTAGTTCCCTTAACCGGCAACGTAAATTCATCCTTTGTTGTTATTGCGCAACAAGCAACCTGGTCTCAGAGAAAGACGTATAATACTATACATCCTCCGAGATGTATATCTGAAGTACATCATCCAATTCGTATGCTATTGTACGACTGCCAACTGGGTAAGATGTATGATACTATATGTCCTATCATTTATATGATATTGCACAGCCGCTATTCCATTCATAATGTAACTTATTGCAATATAATATATAATACTAAATGGAGTGAAACAGATTTACATACAGAATAATACGGATTGCCCTGAGACCATGTTGTGGCTCCTGATAAAGTTATTGACAATATCACCATGGAGTAAGTTCTAGCCCCTAGCCTCCTTCACACCCCTGCTGCTACAATGGTCGGAAGCTGTGAGCCCAGACCTTGTGGGTAACAAGAAGGCTCTCTAGGGTGTCGTTTTCAAATACAGAGCTCCAAAACATGATGTCATATCCTCCAGCTACCGAGGAGAACACACAATGGTTATAGCAAGAGCAGGACAATGCAGGCGAGCCAGAGGATGAGGGTGTGTACACACACACACACACACACACACACACACACACACACACACACACACACATTGTAGCTCTAAGGAGAGATTTATACACTTAATGACCCCATTACCATTGCCGTTTTCTACTGACAGAGCCGAGGAAATCCCAGCTCCTGACCCGCAGCCAGACGCAGATGGTACATTCCATCATGCGCCTCATCAGCCCATCTGGACCGGCCCACGTGGTTATGGGGGTGTCTTCAGATGGTTTTGGCCGCTGACGACCCTCTGAGCCTATGCTTTGCATCTGTCTAATTCTTTTTGTGTTGGAGATCTAAAGTCTAGCATGTGTTCCTGAGGGACAATCCTAGCACAAACAGAGAAATGTGTGTGTGTGTGTGTGTGTGTGTGTGTGTGTGTGTGTGTGTGTGTGTGTGTGTGTGTGTGTGTGTGTGTGTGTGTGTGTGTGTGTGTGTGTGTGTGTGTGTGTGTGTGTGTGTGTGAGTGAGAGAGAGTTCTTGTGAGGAGTGAGGTTTTGAATGATAGGGTTTCCCTTCCATAAACACTCTAGCTTCCAACGGAATTCCCTCAATGGCAGCAGGTGACATTCCATTGTGTTTCCCTGAATGTGGCTCTACTTTCCTTTGTTCATAGTTATTTTTCAGCATCTTTTAATTTTGTCTTGCAAGGGAACACTCCTCTAAGAAAAAATATATTATACTCAACCTTAGATACCTTCCCAATCATACCCATGCAATCATTTCTAAACTGGTCAATGCAACAAACAGAAAAATATGAACAGTGTGTAGCCTATATGAGGGAAACGTGTATCAGTGACACAAAGGCTCATCATACAGTAGAAGATGGATTTCACTACTGGCATATCTGAATTCACTGTCATGCCCTTTGGAGTGATGAACAAAGCAACAGCGGAAACATAGCACAGAAAGGAGTGTATCCACTGTTGAGTCATTTAGTGAGTATGGTATCTCTGGTTCTATAAGAGAGCCCAGTCAGAATACACACACCCTGCCTGCTTCACACATTACAGGAGGGAAAGAGACGGTCACCCCTAGTTACGTAACAGCCTCGCCATTGTCATGGCAACCCACCGTGAACGGGTTCCATTTATTTGTGAAAGGCGGGAAAAGCGAAAAGGGAGACACCCATGTTGACGGAGACAGAGAGAGATGTAGAGAGCTGGAGAAAGACGTCATACACAGAGCCTGGCATGTCAGCATGGCCTGTCAGCATGGTGGTGTGAGTGTGTGTTTGGAGCAGGGAGAGTGTGCTGAGTTCATGTGTATCTGGTATTTCCTGACGTGGGATTAGGAAAACGTAGTTGGCATCAAAGGGGTTGAGAGATGAGGAAAGACCTGTGACGTGGAGACAAAATGTCCGCCGTTGGACAGAGTCGAGGGCAACCAATCGCACCTAAAATTACTAAGCACTTCATGTTCTGAGCACAGCTTGGAGGAATGGGAGGTCTCACAGAGGTATTATGACCTCAGACTGTTTCTGCAGCCTACTACTCTCTATTTAAATACTACTGTTTGAGCTAACGGTTGCAATGGTATCACATAGCTTCTCTCAGCGCACAATTTGAAGTGTCATTCATCCTTGTAATTGCTTTCTTTCTTTCTCTCCTTTCCCTCTCCCTTTCCCTCTCTCTCTCTCTCTCTCTCTCTTTCTCTCTCTCTCTCTCTCTCTCTCTCTCTCTCTCTCTCTTTTTTTCTCTCTCTCTCTCTCTCTCTCTCTCTCTCTCTCTCTCTCTCTCTCTCTATCTCTTTTCTTTTTTTCTCTCTCTCTCGCTCTCTCGCTCTCTCTTTCTCTCTCTCTCTCTCTCTCTCTCTCTCTCTCTCTCTCTCCCTCTCTCTCTTTTTCTCTCTCTCTCTCTCTCTGTCTTTCTCCTCTCTCTCTCTCTCGCTCTCTCTCTCGCTCTCTCTCTCTCTCTCTCTCTCTCTTTCTCTCTGAGGATGTGGTGTTGGGGGTTGACAGAGTGGGCCTCTCCCTCTCCCACACTAGGGCACACACAAATGCACACACACTAGGGCAGACCCACACACTAGTGCACACACAGACCACTTGAAAGCTGCCCAGCTGCAGGCAGCTTAGAGACCTCCTTGTCAGACACAATAGAAGAAGAAGGGGAGGAGAACAGGGGGAAGAGGGGAGGTGGAGGGGAGGAGGAGGAGAGGGGGAGGAAGGGGAGGGGAGGAGAACAGGGGGAGGAGGGGAGGAGAAGAGGAGGGGAGGGGAGGAGAGGAGGGGGAGGAGAAGAAGAACAGGGGGAGGGGAGGAGAAGAGGGGGGAGGAGAAGAGGAGGAGAGGAGAAGAGGGGGAGGAGAAGAGAAAGGGAGGAGGAGAGGGGGAAGAGAAGGGGGCACGAGGAGGAAAAGAGGGGAAGAGGTGGAGGAGAAAAAGGGAGGAGAAGAGGGGGAGGAGGGGAGGAGAAGGGAACTCTGTTTTTCAAGGCAAGAGTGACTCACTGGCATTAGAAAAATAGAGAGGAAAAGGAACTAGACATTTTCCCTTTCAGTGAAACAGAATGAGAGAGAGAAAAAGAAAAGAGAGAGCGTAAGAGAGAGAGAGAGAGAGAGAGAGAGAGAGAGAGAGAGAGAGAGAGAGAGAGAGAGAGAGAGAGAGAGAGAGAGAATTAAAAAAGAGAGAGAGAGAGAGAGAGAGAGAGAGAGAGAGAGAATTAAAAAACATTTCTCTGTTCAAAGCATTAGTGTTCATTAAGGGTGTCTGGCCAGGCTGGTCTTGTAGACTAGACGTAACATCTGGGACACTTCAATTAGTGTGATATGTTACGTTTGGTATGGTTACGTAAGACAGAAGGTTACTTAAGGCAAAAACAGAAGGAGGGTGGTTGGTCGGGGTGGGCATATAATGCGAACGTCTAGTTACCCAAAGGTTGTGTGTTTGAATCTCATCACAGACAACTTAAAAAATAAATAATAATAATTAAAGTTGGGGCGTGGATCAGAAAACCAGTAAGTATCTGGCGTGACCAGCATTTCCCTCATGCATCGCGATACATATCGCTTGCATAGAGTTGATCAGGCTGTTGATTGTGGCCTGTGGAATGTTGTCCCATTCTTCTTCAATGGCTGTGCGAAGTTGCTGGATAATGACGGGAACTGGAACACGCTGTCGTACGTAGATCCAGAGCATCCCAAACATGCTCAATGGGTGACATGTCTGATGAAATGCAGGCTATGGAATAACTGGGACATTTTCAGCTTCCAGGAATTGTGTACAGATCATTGCAACATGGGGCGTGCATTATCATGCTGAAACATGAGGTGATGGCGGCGGATGAATGGCACAACAATGGGCCTCAGGATCTCAGCACGGTATCTCTGTGCATTCAAATTGCCATTGATAAAATGCAATCATGTTCGTTGTCCGTAGCTTATGTCTGCCCATACCATAACCCCACCGCCACCACGCGGCACTCTGTTCACAACGTTGACATCAGCAAACTGCTCACCAACACAGTTGAACCCGGGATTCATCCATGAAGAGCACACTTCTCCAGCATGCCAGAGGCCATTTTGGTTGTGCAAACCCACAGTTTCATCATCTGTCCGGGTGGCTGGTCTCAGATGATCCCACAGGTGAAGAAGCCGGATATGGAGGTCCTGGGCTGGTGTGGTTACACATTGTCTGTGGTTGTGAGGCCGATTGGACGTACTGCCAAATTCTCTAAAATGAGGCGGTTTATGGTAGAGAAATTAACATTTAATTCTCTGGCAACATCTCTGGTGGACATGCCTGCACGAAGCATGCCAATTGCACACTCCATCAAAACTTCAGACATCTGTGGTATTGTGTTGTGTGAGAAACCTCACATTTTAGAGTGGTCTTTTATTGTCCCCAGCACAAGGTGCACCTGTGTAATGATCATGCTGTTTAATCAGTTTCTTGGTATTCCACACCTGTCAGGTGGTTGGATTATCTTGTCAAATGAAAAATGCTCACTGACATAGATGTAAACAAATTTGTTAACAATGTTTAAGAGAAATATGTTTTTTGTGCGCATGAAACATTTGTGGGATCTTTTATTTCAGTTCATGTAACATGGGACCAACCATTTTGTTCAGTGTGAATCTAGTATCTCAGAATTACGTACAGCGTAATACGAAATGCACTGAGACCTCGTTTGTCTTGCAGTAATGTACAGTAATGGGCATATGGGGTCCTGCCTGATAAGAGAAGAGTCCTGAGGGTAAGCCTGATGTTAAAGGAGGCAGTGTCTAGCCCCCTTCTCTGAATCATCAGACCCTGTGTTTTATTGTATCCTGGCAAAGAGCCACTCTAAGTTTCCATCCTCAGGCTCGGAGTAGCACTTTCCTGAAACTAAGCCAGGAAACTGTGTGTTGGCTCGGCAGCAACGACTGTGGGAAGAATATGGGAAAGGCAAGGAGGGCTGAACGGAGCTGAGCTCTGAGGCTTTATATAGCCACGCTGATCCACACTGCTCTATCCCCGATCTGAGACACCTTGGCCTGTTCTGCTGTTAGCTAGCACTAATGGCTAACTCAGCATGCATAGAGAAAAGGGTCATGGTATCAATAAGAGAGAATCAAAAGGAAAGACTGAAAGGAGGGAGAAAGAGAGAAAGAGTCAGCAAGGCAAAGAGATTAAAGCAAAGTGAAACAGAGAAATAAAAATACATTACAATCAATAAACACCCAGGTTTTCTACTGTCGTTAGTGTCCTTTGGGTGGATAAAAAGGCTATTAATTCCCCCACTCTTCCTCGATCTTTCTCCTTCTGACTCACTCCCATTCCCTCTCTCTCTTACCCTCTCCCGTCATCTCCCTCTCCTTCTCCCACCCCCCCACTTCACCCTCTCCACCCCCTTTCTCCTTCCACCTCATCCTCTACCTCCCCCTCCCTCTCTCCCTCTCTCTCTCCCTCCACCTCCCCTCCCCCTCCCTGTTTGGAGTGAGCCATGCATCCCTCTCTGATAGTCCTAAATGGTGTATGTGTCATGTCATCTGGTCCTCTTGGTCTGGTTCCATGAGTTTGACCCCAGGAACAGAGAGCTTGACGGAGTCTGACAGGCAGAGATAAAGCCCTAATTTCATGTTCAGCTGCTCAACAAAAACAAATCCTGTTTCCTGGCCATTATTAATTAGCCCTCCGTTTCCATGTCTGGGGTCTCAGCCAAACAACGCACCGCCTATAGAGCGTGTCTTCTCTTCATCTCTCTCCCTCCTCTCCCATATCTCTCCCTCCTCCTCCACCTCTCTCTTTCCTCCTCTCCCACATCTCTCCCTCCTCCTCCACCTCTCTCTCCCTCCCCCTCTCTCTTTCCTCCTCTCCCACATCTCTCCCTCCTCCTCCACCTCTCTCTTTCTTCCTCTCCCAAATCTCTCCCTCCTCCTCCTCCACCTCTCTCCCTCCTCCTCCACCTCTCTCTCCCTCCCCCTCTCTCTTTCCTCCTCTCCCACATCTCTCCCTCCTCCTCCACCTCTCTCTCCCTCCCCCTCTCTCTCCCTCCTCTCCCAAATCTCTCCCTCCTCCTCCACCTCTTTCTTTCCTCCTCTCCCACATCTCTCCCTCCTCCTCCACCTCTCTCTTTCCTCCTCTCCCACATCTCTCCCTCCTCCTCCACCTCTCTCTTTCCTCCTCTCCCACATCTCTCCCTCCTCCTCCAACTCTCTCTCCCTCCCCCTCTCTCCCCTCCTCTCCCAAATCTCTCCCTCCTCCTCCACCTCTCTCTTTCCTCCTCTCCCACATCTCTCCCTCCTCCTCCACCTCTCTCTTTCCTCCTCTCCCACATCTCTCCCTCCTCCTCCACCTCTCTTCTCCTCCTCCATCTCTCTCCCTCCTCCTCCCACCTCTCTCTCCCTCCACCTCTCTCTTTCCTCCTCTCCCACATCTCTCCCTCCTCCTCCAACTCTCTCCTTCCTCCTTCACCTCTCTCCCTCCTCTCCCACCTCTCTCCCTCCTCTCCCACCTCTCACCCTCCTCCTCCATCTCTCTCCCTCCTCCTCCACCTCTCTCTCCCTCCTCCTCCACCTATCTCTTTCCTCCTCTCCCACATCTCTCCCTTCTCCTCCACCTCTCTCCCTCCTCCTACACCTCTCTCCTTCCTCATCTCCCACATCTCTCCTCCTCCTCCACCTCTCTCTTTCCTCCTCTCCCACATCTCTCCCTTCTCCTCCACCTCTTTCCTTCCTCCTTCACCTCTCGCCCTCCTCTTCCACCTCTCTCCCTTCTCCTCCAACTCTCTCCCTCCTCTTCCACCTCTCTCCTCCTCCTCCACCTCTCTCCTCCTCTACTTCTCTTTCCTCCTCAACCTCTCTCCTCCTCCCCCCTCCCCCCCCCCTCCTCCTCCTCCTCCTCCTCCTCCTCCTCCTCCTCCTCCTCCTCCCTCTTCCACCTCTCTCCTCCTCCTCCTCACCTCTTTCCTCCTCCTCCACCTCTCCATCCATTCTTTCCCACCTAACTCCCTCCTCCTCCATCTCTCTCCTCCTCCTTCTCCTCCACCTCTTTCCTCCTTCTTCTCCTCCACCTCTCTCCCCCTCTCTTTCACTTCTCTCTTTCCTCCTCTCCCACATCTCTCCCTCCTACTCCACCTCTCTCTCTCCTCCTCTCCCACATCTCTCCCTCCTCCTCCACCTCTCTCCTTCCTCCTCTCCCCACATCTCTCCCTCCTCCTTCACCTCTCTCCTTCCTCCTTCACCTCTCTCCCTCCTCTTCTACCTCTCTCCCTCCTCTCCCACCTCTCGCCCTCCTCCTCCACCTCTCTCCCTCCCCACATCTCTCCTCCTCCTCCATCTATCTCCCTCCTCCTCCACCTCTCTCTCCCTCCACCTCTCTCTTTCCTCCTCTCCCAAATCTCTCCCTCATCCTCCACCTCTTTCCTTCCTCCTCCATCTCTCTCCCTCCTCCTCCACCTCTCTCTCCCCTCCTCCTCCACCTCTCTCCTCCTCCTCCATCTCTCTCTCTCCTCCTCCTTCTCCTCCACCTCTTTCCTCCTTCTTCTCCTCCACCTCTCTCCCCCTCCACATCTCTTTCACTTCTCTCTTTCCTCCTCTCCCACATCTCTCCCTCCTACTCCACCTCTCTCTCTCCTCCTCTCCCACATCTCTCCCTCCTCCTCCACCTCTCTCCTTCCTCCTCTCCCACATCTCTCCCTCCTCCTTCACCTCTCTCCTTCCTCCTTCACCTCTCTCCCTCCTCTTCTACCTCTCTCCCTCCTCTCCCACCTCTCGCCCTCCTCCTCCACCTCTCTCCCCTCCCCACATCTCCCTCCTCCTCCTCCTCCATCTATCTCCCTCCTCCTCCACCTCTCTCTCCCTCCACCTCTCTCTTTCCTCCTCTCCCAAATCTCTCCCTCATTCTCCACCTCTCTCCTTCCTCCTCCATCTCTCTCCCTCCTCCTCCACCTCTCTCCCACTCTCCCTCCTCCTCCACCTCTCTCCTCCTCCTCCATCTCTCTCCCTCCTCCTCCATCTCTCCTCTCCCTCCCTCCTCCTCCATCTCTCTCCCTCCTCCCACCTCTCTCTTTCCTCCTCTCCCACATCTCTCCCTCCTCCTCCACCTCTCTCCCTCTTCTCCCACATCTCAACCCTCTTCCTCCACCTCTCTATCACCTCTCTCCCCCCTCTCTCCCTCCTCCTCCACCTCTCTCCTTCCTCCTCTCCCACATCTCTCCCTCCTCCTCCAACTCTCTCTCCCCTTCACCTCCCCCTCTCTCTCCCTCCTCTCCCAAATCTCTCCCTCCTCCTCCACCTCTCTCTTTCCTCCTCTCCCCACATCTCTCCCTCCTCCTCCACCTCTCTCTTTCCTCCTCTCCCACATCTCTCCCTCCTCCTCCACCTCTCTTCTCCTCCTCCATCTCTCTCCCTCCTCCTCCACCTCTCTCTCCCTCCACCTCTCTCTTTCCTCCTCTCCCACATCTCTCCCTCCTCCTCCACCTCTCTCCTTCCTCCTTCACCTCTCTCCCTCCTCTCCCACCTCTCTCCCTCCTCTCCCACCTCTCACCCTCCTCCTCCATCTCTCTCCCTCCTCCTCCACCTCTCTCTCCCTCCTCCTCCACCTATCTCTTTCCTCCTCTCCCACATCTCTCCCTTCTCCTCCACCTCTCTCCCTCCTCCTACACCTCTCTCCTTCCTCATCTCCCACATCTCTCCCTCCTCCTCCACCTCTCTCTTTCCTCCTCTCCCACATCTCTCCCTTCTCCTCCACCTCTTTCCTTCCTCCTTCACCTCTCGCCCTCCTCTTCCACCTCTCTCCCTTCTCCTCCAACTCTCTCCCTCCTCTTCCACCTCTCTCCTCCTCCTCCACCTCTCTCCTCCTCTACTTCTCTTTCCTCCTCAACCTCTCTCCTCCTCCCCCCCTCCTCCCCCTCCTCCTCCTCCTCCTCCTCCTCCTCCTCCTCCTCCTCCTCCTCCTCCTCCTCCTCCTCCTCCTCCTCCTCCTCCTCCTCCTCCTCCTCCTCCTCCTCTTCCACCTCTCTCCTCCTCCTTCACCTCTTTCCTCCTCCACCTCTCTCCATTCTTTCCCACCTAACTCCCTCCTCCTCCATCTCTCTCCTCCTCCTTCTCCTCCACCTCTTTCCTCCTTCTTCTCCTCCACCTCTCTCCCCCTCTCTTTCACTTCTCTCTTTCCTCCTCTCCCACATCTCTCCCTCCTACTCCACCTCTCTCTCTCCTCCTCTCCCACATCTCTCCCTCCTCCTCCACCTCTCTCCTTCCTCCTCTCCCACATCTCTCCCTCCTCCTTCACCTCTCTCCTTCCTCCTTCACCTCTCTCCCTCCTCTTCTACCTCTCTCCCTCCTCTCCCACCTCTCGCCCTCCTCCTCCACCTCTCTCCCTCCCCACATCTCTCCTCCTCCTCCATCTATCTCCCTCCTCCTCCACCTCTCTCTCCCTCCACCTCTCTCTTTCCTCCTCTCCCAAATCTCTCCCTCATCCTCCACCTCTCTCCTTCCTCCTCCATCTCTCTCCCTCCTCCTCCACCTCTCTCTCCCTCCTCCTCCACCTCTCTCCTCCTCCTCCATCTCTCTCCCTCCTCCTCCATCTCTCTCCCTCCTCCTCCATCTCTCTCCCTCCACCTCTCTCTTTCCTCCTCTCCCACATCTCTCCCTCCTCCTCCACCTCTCTCCCTCTTCTCCCACATCTCAACCCTCTTCCTCCACCTCTCTCCCTCCTCCTCCTCCACCTCTCTCCTTCCTCCTCTCCCACATATCTCCCTCCTCCTCCACCTCTCTATCACCTCTCTCCCCCTCTCTCCCTCCTCCTCCACCTCTCTCCTTCCTCCTCTCCCACATCTCTCCCTCCTCCTCCACCTCTCTCTCCCTCCTCTCCCACCTCTCGCCCTCCTCTTCCACCTCTCTCCCTTCTTCTCCACCTCTCTCCCTCCTCTCCCACCTCTCTCCCTCCTCCTCCACCTCTCTTCTCGTCTACCTCTCTTTCCTCCTCCACCTCTCTCCTCCTCCTCCTGCTCCTCCTCTTCCACCTCTCTCCTCCTCCTTCACCTCTCTCTCCTCCTCCTGCTCCTCCTCTTCCGCCTCTCTCCCTTCTCCTCCACCTCTTTCCCTCCTCCACCTCTCTCCTCTTCCTCCTGCTGCTCCTCCTCCTCCGCCACCTCTCTCCCTCCTCTTCCACCTCTCTCCTGCTCCTCCACCTCTCTCCCTCCTCCACCTCTCTCCATACTTTCCCACCTAACTCCCTCCTCCTCCACCCCTCTCCTCCTCCTTCTCCTTCTCCTCCACCTCTTTCCTCCTTCTTCTCCTCCACCTCTCTCCCTCCTCCTGCACCGCCACCTCTTTCCCTCCTCCTCCACCGCTCTCCCTCCTCGTCACCACTCTCTCTCCCTCCCTTCTTCGTTATCTGCTGTACACTGCCTCCTGAGAGGAATGTCAAGAAAGGCCAGTCTCCCTTTGGCACGTTGTTGAGTGGACTAGTGCTTGGAGAGAAAGAGACAGAGACAGAGAGAAGAAGAGAGAGAGACAGCGAGAGAGAGAGAGAGAGAAAGAGAAAGAGGATTCCAGGAGACTGAGTTAATAGAAGATTCTGAGTGGTTTATGTAAAATCTCACCAACTTTCAACTCTACAAACTTTTGCGGTTTGGCTTTGCTATGGTCCTGCTTCTCAACAGTATCATAATATCATTACATCACTCAAAGTATTATACAATTGGTAGCTGTATAACTGGGGTACACAACTCTAACTTACGGTAAATTCATGTAATTAATTGGAAAGAGTGTTCATATGCCTGGTTGCCTAGAAAGAAGAGTGGGAGAAGGTATTAAGATGTCCAATAACTGAGAAAGCAACAGCAGCACAGGAGGTTGGTGGCACCTTAATTGGGGAGGATGGGCTCGAGGTAATGGCTGGAAATGAATCTCATGTGGCTGGAGCCATTCCATTTGCTCCGTTCCAGCCATTGTTATGAGTCATCCTCTCCTTAGCAGTGTATCTGAATCCAGTCTTATGACACAGACAGTTTAAGCCCTGAAGCCTCTGCTCCCTAGTGAATGTCCTCCTCTTATGTTGACGCAAGGTGGGACTTCATGAAAACATATGTGAAGGTTTCAGAGGGCAGTACGTTTAGATTAAATAGTCATCTTCAGGTTGATGTAAACTGACGCGTTGCACCAAAAACCCTGAAAATCATTGTCTGTTTTTCCTCCCATTTCCAACAATCCCAAGAGGACCACAGTCTTTACTTTTGACCGTTGAGTACCGAAATAAACTTCATTTAAGGCAAAGAGAAGAGAAGAAGTCGTTTGACAAAAAATATGTCTTGGCTGAAAATAAAGTCTCTCATAGAATGTCAAGCTCAATGTACAATATGTCCGCTGAAGCTGACATGTGTATGACGAGGGCCTGGAAGAATGTCCGTGAAACACGGCTAAGGGTTCGTACCAAATGGTACCCTACAATATTCCCTACTTAGTGTGCTACTTTTGTCCAGGGCCCATAGGGTTTTGGTCAGATGTAGTGCACTATGTAGGATATAGAGTGCCACTTAGGACTTATCCTAAATGTTTCATTAGTTGGGCATTCCACATCTGGTTGTCTATAGAACTGACAAACACAGTTTGATACAGAATGCTGAAAGTAGAATGAGTTGACAGTTGAGTTGGAATGATTACACAAAATATATGGTGATGTTCCTTTTCATTGTGTGTGTTTGAGCTTTTACAGGAATGTAGCCTGAGGCATGCTTGCACACACATGACTTTTCCATAATCGAATGTACATTTTCCACAAGCTGTTGAAGAAAATATCAAAGTTTTGCACCTCAATATAGACCAGCAGACTAATAATAAATACTTGGCTCCTTGGCACTTGGCATACTGTTCACCTCGACCGTTATTCCCTTTTACACATACACACACACACACACACACACACACACACACACACACACACACACACACACACACACACACACACACACACACACACACACACACACACACACACACACACACACACACACACACACCACACACCTCCAAGATGAATATGACACATTGTTTTTACATTTTCTGACAAGTGAGCTCTTAGATATGACAATTTTCACATTTTCATGAGTTCTTAGAATGATTAGGAATTACATATACTAAAGCGTTTGTAAAACTTCTATAGTAATGTAGAGTGGGAAAGCGGCCGTGCGTTTCGACAATTAATAGACACTGCAGTAAATAAAACATTTGTCTTATTCAGGACCGAAGTCTACGCAGACCGGTGCGCCATAGCCAATCAGAGGTACAGTAGGCCCTATATGCAAACAAGCCATTTGCCACAAGGGCCTGCCATCATTCATGAACTGGATTATGTGTTTACAGGCAGTGGCAACACCATGACTTTAGATCATTAGAACGTACAGTATTCGACAAAAGGCATAAATACTCTTAAATGGATTTCTGCAAATATGTAGGTGAATACGACAGGAGTCGTCTTACATTTGGGAACTTTACAGTACTATTCATCAAACAACCATAACAAGTTAGGTTATCTTTCCCTATATGCATATAAAAAAAACAAGATCAACAACTAATGCCAGAGCAAGATGAGCTAAATTCTAACGAAGGAACATTAGATAAGACCACTCAGACTTTTTCAGCTAGTTGGCCGTCAAAATTGCACTGATGAACGATGGGGAATAGCCTGCACGTACTTCTGCAGCTTGCCTGCCAATGCATGCGTTGTCCAAACCAAGCACCCAAGCTAACTGGCTAAAGTTTGGTAGCTTGCCAGCTAGCTACTTCTAGAAAATAATGAGGGAACACCTCACTAATCATTCTACTTACCCTAGCAGAGCTGGTTAGGCTGTTTACTTGTTATATAGAGCGTTCGAGACTAACTATTACGTTTTTTGCCTACGTTTACCGACATATCAAATACAATAGTATTTGTCACACACGGCGAATATAACCGGTGTAGGTAAACCTTACAGTGTAATGCAGTGGGAACCGATGTTCATACATGCCTCAGTTATTCTGCGCTCTGGCACACTCTAAAATCACGCTAAAATCAGAGTAGATACAGTGGCTTGCCAAAGTATTCATCCCCTTGGCATTTTTCCTATTTTGTTGCCTTGTATCACTTGATTCACACAACATGCCTACTACTTTAACGATGCAAAATATTTTTTATTGTGAAACAAACAAGAAATAAGACAAAAAAAACAGAAAACTTGAGCGTGCAAAACAATTTACCCCCCAAAGTCAATACTTTGTAGAGCCCCCTTTTGCAGCAATTACAGCTGCAAGTCTCTTGGGGTCTCTATGTCTCCATAAGCTTG
This sequence comes from Oncorhynchus tshawytscha, assembly GCF_018296145.1. Classification (NCBI taxonomy): domain Eukaryota; kingdom Metazoa; phylum Chordata; class Actinopteri; order Salmoniformes; family Salmonidae; genus Oncorhynchus; species Oncorhynchus tshawytscha. The sequence goes on along the minus strand of NC_056447.1, from coordinate 45,958,536 downwards.
GCACATCTAGCCACATGGATTTTTGCCCATTCTTCAAGGCAAAACTACTCCAGCTCCTTCAAGTTGAATGGGTTCCTCTGGTGTACAGCAATCTTTATGTCATACCACAGATTCTCAATTGGATTGAGGTCTGGGCTTTGACTAGGCCATTCCAAGACATTTAAATGTTCCCCTTAAACCACTCGAGTGTTGCTTTCGCAGTATGCTTAGGGTCATTGTCCTGCTGGAAGGTGAACCTATGTCCCAGTCTCAAATCTCTGGAAGACTGAAACAGGTTTCCCTCAACAATTTCCCTGTATTTAGTGCCATCATTCCTTCAATTCTGACCAGTTTCTCAGTCCCGTCCGATGAAAAACATCCTGGTGCTCTCGGGGTGATGAGAGGTGTTGGGTTTGCGTCAGACATACAGTGGGGCAAAAAAGTATTTAGTCAGCCACCAATTGTGCAAGTTCTCCCACTTAAAAAGATGAGAGATGCCTGTAATTTTCATCATAGGTACACTTCAACTATGCCAGACAAAATGAGGGAAAAAAATCCAGAAAATCACATTGTAAGCGGCTACATTGCGCAAGTGGTCACCTGGTGCTGCCAGAGAGATTCTCACGTAAAATACAGAGGTAGCCATTACTCCAATCGGTCCTACTGAAAAACGAATTGTCCCGATGGATATATTATCGAATAGATATTTGAAAAACACCTTGAGGATTGATTATAAACAACGTTTGCCATGTTTCTGTCGATATTATGGAGCTAATTTGGAATATTTTTCGCCGTTTTCGTGACTGCAATTTACGGGTGATTTCTCAGCCAAAGGTGAAGAACAAACGGAGCTATTTCGCCTACAAAAACAATCTTTTTGGAAAAAAGGAACATTTGCTATCTAACTGGGAGTCTCGTGAGTGAAAACATCCGAAGCTCATCAAAGGTAGACGATTTAATTTGATTGCTTTTCTGATTTCCGTGACCAAGTTACCTGCTGCTAGCTGGACAAAATGCTATGCTAGGCTATCGATAAACTTACACAAATGCTTGTCTAGCTTTGGCTGTAAAGCATATTTTGAAAATCTGAGATGACAGGGTAGTTAACAAAAGGCTAAGCTGTGACTCAATATACTGTATTTCATTTGTGATTTTCATGAATAGGAATATTTTCTAGGGATATTTATGTCCGTTGCGTTATGCTAATTAGTGTCAGGCGATGATTACGCATGCGGGATGGGGAGTCACTATTAAGTAGTGTACTAGGGAATAGGTTGCCATTCCAGATGCACATCTCGACACCTTGTCTCTCCACAAGAGGTGCTGTTTGGATCACAATGAGCTCTCGAGTGTGTGTCAGACTCTCTCTCTCTCTCTCTCACACAATCACTCCCTCACACATAAACACATCTGTCTTCAGATTCCTATTACACCTCTCTGACCAACCATCAGATCACAGCACTACTTTAGCAGCAGCTATCCACCTCCCTACGTTCCTCCCTTGAAGTTTTCCTGAGTAGTCCACTTTGAACTCCCAGAGTCCATCCTCCTCCCACTCAGAACATTCATAAACAGAGGAAGTGTGTGGTCCGATATAGCCAGCGAAGGTCTTTCAGCTATGCACTCCCTTTTTCCAGGAATGTTCCATGTTCCCAGCTCGACCTTAATGTACTGTAGCAATAAAATCTTTAGTTGACCAACGCCCATCTCTCCAACACAAAAGCCAGGGGTCATGGGTGACCTTCGGAGCACCTGACCCTCAGTGTGAAACCCCATGGACTGACTATTGACCTCACACTGGGCCTCTGTAATGCTGGCCTCCTCTCAACCAAGTATAATGGAGGTGGTTCAGTCAGTGAACCGTGTGATGAGTAATCCTGCCTGAAACCTGAAGACTTGCGTTAGCTCCCCAAGGTAATGCCTAGGTTTTAACTTTATTGGGCTAATGCCCAGTCTTGTAACAGTGTTTTCCACCACCATCAACAAAACACCAAACTATAGAATTTCTTGTGGAAGGATGGTGTCGCATCCCTCCAATAGAGTTCCAGACACTTGTAGAATTTATGCCAAGGCTCATTGAAGCTGTTCTGGCTCATGGTGGCCCAACGCCTTATTAAGACACTTTATGTTGGTGTTTCCTTTATTTTGTCAGGTACCTGTATCAGGATGCACTGTGCTGTCTCTACTGTAACAGACAACTCAGTGGTGCCCTCAACACTGTCTGTTTGTTCTTGTTTATATCACATGACCCAGTAAATCTTCTTTAAACACGGCACCACTCCTGGAAGATCAGATCTGGTTTGAATCTCCATCAGTCCATTGACAAGGAGGGGAACGCAAACACCAGCATCTGGCCAGAGAAGTTAGCTATGCATGAGAGATGAGGGAGTAATGACTGAGCGAATTGAGTTTACCTCTACAAGTGGAGTGGAGTGTGTGTTTGTGGAACGAGGTGGGAATAAATGGGAGGGAATGGGCAACCCTAAAAATATCCCTACCAGACCAGAGCCTTTTAGTTAATCCAGCAGCCTGCATGTGAGAGAGAGGGGAGAGGAGAAAGAGAGAGGAAAATGCAGGGACAGATAGAGAGAGAGTAAGAGAGTGGGCTGTGGGGTTGAAGAGAGAGAGAGAGAGAGAGAGAGAGAGAGAGAGAGAGGGAGAGGGAGAGGGAGAGATTAAGAAAGAGAGGGAGTGAGATAAATAGAGTTGGAGGAGAAAGAGAGGGAGAAGAACAGAGAGTTGGAGGGGCAAAATGTGAGGAGAGAGAGAGAAAGAGAGAGCAATTAAGAGAGAGGGGGAGAGAGTTGAAGGAGAAATAGATAGAGAGAGGGAGAGAGATGGGGGTCTGAGGAAAGAGAGAGAAAGAGAGAAAGCCAGAGTAAGAATAATTACATGGCTAACGGCGAGTCAACCGTATTTAGCGTCGGGAATTCCATCCATCCACACTGAAGAGGGTTATGACTCACTGAAGAGACTGTTTGTTTGATCCAACTCTGCCTGCACTGCGGTGAGGTCTGTCCTCGGCATGGCAACCGCCTGTTCGCAACATGGCAACCAGCCTCCGCCCACCACTACGGGGAGATTCCACCCCAAATGTATCATTCTGCTAAATGAGAAACAGACAGCAAGACAGTCCTTGTTCTCACTGTAACCCAGGCAACCTGGTGGGGCTTGGGAGGCCTAGGGTGCATCCAAAATGGCACCCCATTCCCTATTTAAAGCCCTGGTCAAAAGTACGATATAGTAAATAGGGCCCTATGGGTCATGGTTAAAAGTAGTGCACAATATAGGGAATAGTGTGCCATTTCAGACATACGCAGACATGGCCTTGGGGCATCCCACCACAGCACTGCGCATCATGAAAGCAGGAGGAGTAAACTTAAAGGAACACTTTGTGCCTTTTAGACTGAGGGCTGCAGTCACTCAGAGCTAAATGTGGCCATTTTGTTTTGTGTGAAAGCATCATTCACATTCCCGGGTGAGAGTTGTGTGGAAAACTACCAGGAACTGGGGTTAGTAACACCAGGTGTCTATTGGCTCTCACATCACCACACCTATCTTGTGTCTGTGTGTCAGGTGTGCTCTGTGTCAGGGGGTGAGAGTTTGTTGATAAAGTGAAGACAAACCGAACTCAAAGGGAGGATGTAGCAGACAAATATTGACACAATGACACAATCCAACACCATGAAGTTTCAGGCACTTTCAACTTGCAAATGTTTTATCAGTTCTAGTCTACGTTTATTCCCGATATGACAATTCGAGCATTTTGTGTATACTATTAATACTTTTCTTGGCTCACGGTTTTTGACAAGTGAAGCAAAGCCCTGCATTCCTCTTTCTGACAGAGACAGATAACAACATGGACATGGATACCTCCTGAAAACAGATCTTTAGAGAGAGAGAGAGAGAGAGAGAGAGAGAGAGAGAGAGAGAGAGAGAGAGCTATGGTTTGGACTAGGACAGATGTGTGTACATCTTGCAGAGGGCGTGATGACGGGGCGCGGTGTGGAGGGGTGTGGCCCACCCACAATTATTTGTGTTGATGAATGCATGAATAACGCTGAGTGGGATGAGTGGGAGCTTCCTCTAGGGCATAGGCTATCAAAAACACATCATCCACTGTGTTATACTATGTAAAACACGAGTTAAACTCATCCCACGGAACTATTCGGTATTTTATTAGGATCCCCATTAGCTGTTGCAAAAGCAGCAGCTACTCTTCCTGGCGTCCACAAAAAAAATATATATATAATACAGAAAATTAATAGACAAGAACAGTTCAAGGACAGAACTACATTTAAAAAATATATAAAAGCAGACGTAGCCTCCATACACCAAACTGTCTAGAGGGTTGAGTATCTGCAGGTTTTCACTCATCTCTTGTACTTGATTGATGAATTAAGGTCACTGATTAGTTAGGGACATTCTCCTCACCTGGTTGTCTAGGTCACACTAGGCCCTCCATGGAATGAGTTTGGCCCCCTGGTGTACCCTCACACTCAACTCTGGACCTCGAAGCCAGTTCCACTGTGTGTTTTCATTGTTCCCTTCTAATCAGGGACTGATGTAGACCTGGGACACCAGGTGGATGTAATTCGTTATCAGGTAGAACAGAAAACCAGAAGGCTCCGGAGCTTGTAGGGTACGAGTTCAATACCCATGGCCTAATACATAATGAGACACAGAAAAATTATGAATAGATACCTGACTTTATCATCATGTATTTCTTATCCAATGCACTTTCCTCCTTTCAGTTTCCCTCCCTTAACATCAAGGAAAACAGTCATATGAGCACGTGTGGCTGGCAGTGACTTGGACAAAAGTGACCAGGGGAATGGCAGTGGCTTGGACAAAAGTGACCAGGGGAACGGCTGTGGCTTGGACAAAAGTGACCAGGGGAACGGCTGTGGCTTGGACAAAAGTGACCAGGGGAACGGCTGTGGCTTGGACAAAAGTGACCAGGGGAACGGCTGTGGCTTGGACAAAAGTGACCAGGGGAATGGCTGTGGCTTGGACAAAAGTGACCAGGGGAATGGCTGTGGCTTGGACAAAAGTGACCAGGGAATGGCTGTGGCTTGGACAAAAGTGACCAGGGGAACGGCTGTGGCTTGGACAAAAGTGACCAGGGAATGGCTGTGGCTTGGACAAAAGTGACCAGGGAATGGCTGTGGCTTGGACAAAAGTGACCAGGGGAATGGCTGTGGCTTGGACAAAAGTGACCAGGGGAATGGCTGTGGCTTGGACAAAAGTGACCAGGGGAACGGCTGTGGCTTGGACAAAAGTGACCAGGGGAATGGCTGTGGCTTGGACAAAAGTGACCAGGGGAACGGCTGTGGCTTGGACAAAAGTGACCAGGGGAATGGCTGTGGCTTGGACAAAAGTGACCAGGGGAACGGCTGTGGCTTGGACAAAAGTGACCAGGGAATGGCTGTGGCTTGGACAAAAGTGACCAGGGGAACGGCTGTGGCTTGGACAAAAGTGACCAGGGGAATGGCTGTGGCTTGGACAAAAGTGACCAGGGGAACGGCTGTGGCTTGGACAAAAGTGACCAGGGGAACGGCAGTGGCTTGGACAAAAGTGACCAGGGGAATGGCTGTGGCTTGGACAAAAGTGAGCAGGGGAATGGCTGTGGCTTGGACAAAAGTGACCAGGGGAATGGCTGTGGCTTGGACAAAAGTGACCAGGGGAATGGCTGTGGCTTGGACAAAAGTGACCAGGGGAACGGCTGTGGCTTGGACAAAAGTGACCAGGGGAATGGCTGTGGCTTGGACAAAAGTGACCAGGGGAACGGCTGTGGCTTGGACAAAAGTGACCAGGGGAATGGCTGTGGCTTGGACAAAAGTGACCAGGGGAACGGCTGTGGCTTGGACAAAAGTGACCAGGGAACGGCAGTGGCTTGGACAAAAGTGACCAGGGAATGGCTGTGGCTTGGACAAAAGTGAGCAGGGGAATGGCTGTGGCTTGGACAAAAGTGACCAGGGGAACGGCTGTGGCTTGGACAAAAGTGACCAGGGGAACGGCAGTGGCTTGGACAAAAGTGACCAGGGAATGGCTGTGGCTTGGACAAAAGTGACCAGGGGAATGGCTGTGGCTTGGACAAAAGTGACCAGGGGAATGGCTGTGGCTTGGACAAAAGTGACCAGGGAATGGCTGTGGCTTGGACAAAAGTGACCAGGGAATGGCTGTGGCTTGGACAAAAGTGACCAGGGGAACGGCTGTGGCTTGGACAAAAGTGACCAGGGGAACGGCAGTGGCTTGGACAAAAGTGACCAGGGGAATGGCTGTGGCTTGGACAAAAGTGAGCAGGGGAACGGCTGTGGCTTGGACAAAAGTGACCAGGGGAACGGCTGTGGCTTGGACAAAAGTGACCAGGGGAACGGCTGTGGCTTGGACAAAAGTGAGCAGGAAAATGAATTGCTAATATGTTTCTGGCAGTATGTACCCGTTGCCACTGGTACCTGTTCCCCTTCTCCCATGGCGCGCCATTCTAGGTATGGGAAGTGTTGACCATATGTGTATGAGAATATTAATTGAGACATGACACACTGAGTATTTCATGTTTATGTGCTGATGAAACTAAGAATGATTGAACCCTGTTCTTGTCAGCAGTGATTGTACAGAGTGCTAGGCGCTGAACATTGTGTCTGAGAAGCTTTCATTGAGTTACTTGAACATTTTGAAATTGAATAAAACTTATTTGTATGTTTCTGGCCTGATCATTCCCATGCTCCAGTCCTTGATGCAAACATCCTGTGTTTTTTAGGTTAGTCCAGAGGATCTCACCTTGCATATAAATAATACAAGTGGTGTAGTATTGGCTACAGGAATAGTCTACAAAAAAACCAACATCTAAATCCCCCCATGTTATGTCAAATCAAATCAAATGTTATTAGTGACTTACTTATGAGCCCCTAACCAACAATGCAGTTTAAGATAAAACAGATAACTAACAAGTAATTAAGGAGCAGCAGTAAAATAACAATAGCTAGACTATACACAGGGGGGTACCGGTACAGAGTCAATGTGCAGGGGTACCGGTTAGTTGAGGTAATATGTACATGTAGGTATAATTATTAAAGTGACTATGCATAGATAATAACAGAGAGTAGCAGCGGTGTAAAAGAGGGGGGGCAATGCAAATAGTCTGGGTGGCCATTTGATTAGATGTTCATGAGTCTTATGGTTTGGGGGTAGAAGCTGTTTAGAAGCCTCCTGGACCTAGACTTGGCGCTCTGGTACTGCTTGCCGTGAGGTAGCAAACAGAACAGTCTATGACTAGGGTGGTTGGAATCTTAGACCATGTTTAGGGCCTTCCTCTGGTATAGATGTCCTGGATGGCAGGAAGCTTGGCCCCAGTGATGTACTGGGCCGTTCGCACTAACCTCTGTAGAGCCTTGTGGTCGGATGCCGAGCAGTTGCCATACCAGGCAGTGATGAAACCAGTCAGGATGCTCTCGATGGTGCATCTCTAGAACCTTTTGAGTATCTGAGGACCCATGCCAAATCTTTTCAGTCTCCTGAGGGGGAATAGGTTTTGTTGTGCCCTCTTCACGACTGTCTTGATGTGCTTGGATCATGTTCGTTTGTTGGTGATGTAAACACCAAAGAACCCTCAACCTGATCCACTGCAGCCCCGACGATGAGAATGGGGACGTGTTCAGTCCTCTTTTTCCTGTAGTCCACAGTCATCTCCTTTGTCTTGATCACGTTGAGGGAGAGGTTGTTGTCCTGGCACCACACGGCCAAGTCTCTGACCTCCTCACTATAGGATGTCTCGTCGTAGTCAGTGATCAGGCCTACCACTGTTGTGTCATCGGCAAACTTAATGATGGTGTTGGAGTCGTGCCTGGCCTTGCAGTCATGAGTGAACAGGGAGTACAGGAGGGGACTGAGCACCCACCCCTGAGGGGCCCCTGTGTTGAGGATCAGCGTGGCAGATGTATTGTTACCTACCTTTACCACCTGGGGGTGGCCCGTCAGGAATTACAGGATCCAGTTGCAGAGGGATGTGTTTAGTCCCAGGGTCCTCAGCTTATTGATGAGCTTTGAGGGTAACATGGTGTTGAATGCTGAGCTGTAGTCAATGAATAGCATTCTCACATAGATGTTCCTTTTGTCCAGGTGAAAAAGGGCAGTGTGGAGTGCAATAGAGATTGCATCTTCTGTGGATCTGTTGGGGCGGTATGCAAATTGAAGTGGGTCTAGCGTTTCTGGAATAACGGTGTTGATGTGAGCCATTACCAGCCTTTCAAAGCACTTCATGGCTACAGACGTGAGTGCTACAGGTCGGTAGTCATTTAGGCAGGTTACCTTAGTGTTCTTGGGCACAGGCACTATGGTGGTCTGCTCAAAACATGTTGGTATTACTGACTCGGACAGGGAGAGGTTGAAAATGTCAGTGAAGACACATGCCAGTTGGTCAGTGCATGCTCGCAGGACACGTCCTGGAAATCCGTCTGGCCCTGCGGCCTTGTGAATGTTGACCTGTTTAAAGGTCTTACTCACATCGGCTGCGTAGAGTGTGATCACACAGTCTTCCGGAACAACTGGTGCTCTCATGCATATTTCAGTGTTATTTGCCTCGATGCGAGCATAGAAGTAGTTTAGCTCGTTTAGTAGGCTCGTGTCACTGGGCAGCTCTCGGCTGTGCTTGCCTTGGTTGTCTGTAATTGTTTGCAAGCCCTGCCACATCGAATGAGTGTCAGAGCCGGTGTAGTACGATTCGATCTTAGTCCTGTATTGACGCTTTGCCTGTTTGATGGTTCGTCGGAGGGCATAGCAGGATTTCTTATACGTTTCCGGGTTAGAGTCCCGCTCCTTGAAAGCAGCAGCTCTAGCCTTTAGCTCAGTGCGGATGTTGCCTGTAATCCATGGCTTCTGGTTGCGGTATGTACATACGGTCACTGTGGGGATGACGTCATCGATGCACTTATCGATGAAGCCAATGACTGATGTGATGTACTCCTCAATGCCATCGGAGGAATCCCAGAACATATTCCAATCTGTGTTAGCAAAACAACTCTGTAGTTAGCATCTGCTTCATCTGACCACTTTTTTATTGTTCTAGTCACTGGTGCTTCATGCTTTCATTTTTGCTTGAAAACAGGAATCAGGAGGATAGAATTATGGTCAGATTTGCCAAATGGAGGGCGAGAGAGAGCTTTGTATGCGTCTCTGTGTGTGGAGTAAAGGTGGTCCAGAGATTTTTCCCTCTGGATGCACATTTAACATGCTGATAGAAGTTTGATCAAACAGATATAAGTTTCCCTGCATTAAAGTCCCCGGCTACTAGGAGCGCAGCCTCTGGGTGAGCATTTTCCTGTTTGCTTATGGCGGAATACAGCTCATTCAATGCTGTCTTAGTGTCAGCCCGTGACTGAGGTGGTATGTAAACAGCTTCGAAAAATACAGATGAAAACTCTCTAGGTAGATACAGCTTATCATGAGATACTCTAAATCAGGTGAACAATTGCTCGAGACTTCCTTAGATATCATGCACCAGCTGTTATTTACATAAATACATAGTCCGCCGCCCCTTGTCTTACCAGACGCTGCTGTTCCGTCCTGCCGATACAGCGTATAAACAGCCAACTGTATGTTGATAGTGTCGTCGTTCAGCCACGACTCCGTGAAACATAAGATATTACAGTTTTGAATGTCCTGTTGGTAGTTTAATCTTCCACGTAGGTCATCTATTTTATTGTCCAAAGATTGCACGTTTGCTAGCAGAATGGAAGGAAGTAGGGGTTTATTCGATCGCCTACGAATTCTCAGAAGGCAGCCAGCCCTCCGGACCCTTTTTCTCCGCCTCTTCATGCAAATCACGGGGATCTGGGCCTGTTCCCGAGAAAGCAGCATATCGTTCTCGTCAGGCTCGTCAGACTCGTTATTGGAAAAAAGGATTCTGCCAGTCCGTGGTGAGTAATCGCAGTCCTGATGTCCAGAAGTTATTTTCGGTCATAAGAGATGGTAACGGCAACATTATGTACAAAATAAGTTACAAAATAAGTTACAAATAACGCAAATAAATTACCAAAAAAGCAAGGTTGGGGGCACGTAAAACGAATGCCTTCATCTCCGGATCCATTTTAGATGTGCACGCTTACGTATGAATATTGTTGTTCTGCATGAACTACCACAAGGTTATATTGCAAAATTTGCAGTAAAGTTAACATAAAGGGGGACATTAGTATGTTGGGTTAAGCAATGATAATTTTTGTGGTACATGTGGCCTGTTTTACATTATGCATTTACATTGGTCTGGTTGTGGGCCAATTTCTCAATAGCATAAGGTTTGGGTGACTTGGGATGTAAATGTGTGGCGTGAGTCCTTTTGACAACGGCTGAAGGAGGCTGCAATAGATGGCAATCATGTAAACACTTACCTAAGGCACGTGTTCCAAATTCTCACCCAGTGGAATGGAAACTATTTCTGGGTGGCAACTCTTCAGCCCAGAGAGTGACTCTAGGGTACAAAAAAAAATCACCAGATAGTCACAGGTGTGGGCAATTCCAGTCCTCAAGGGCCTGGTCTAGTGCATTCTGTCTTCTCCTTACAGTTTTCAGCCACTAGCTTCGCCCATGACTACCTCGTGTGAACTACAATCCCAACGTGGTGTTTTAACATTTAGAAATGTCAATCACGTTTCATCAGCAAGAAAGAATAATCATAAAAAAAGATATACACTTACTGTAGCAGTTTTGCAAAGATCTATACAACTCAGGACAACTGAGCTTTGGAGAAATACGCAGCTTTAAAGAGGAGTTCGTAATTTGCTTTCTAATGATCATGATCTTTTTGTAAAAGAAGTTCATGAATGTATCACTGCTGAAGTGAAAGCCATCCTCTCTTGGGGAATGCTGATTTTTAGTTAGCTTTGCGACAGTATCAAAAATCTATTCTGGATTGTTCTTAGTTTCCTCAATTAAGTTGGAAAATAGAATGATCGAGCACCAGTGAGGGCTCTTCGATACAGCACAGTACTGTCTTTCCAAGTTAGTCGGAAGACTTCCAGTTTGGTGTTGCGCCATTTTTGTTCCAATTTTCTGGAAGCTTGCTTCAGGGCTTGGGTATTTTCTGTATACCAGCTAGTTTCTTATGACAAATGTTTTTGGTTTTTAGGGGTGCGACTGCATCTAAGGTATTACACAAGGTAAAATTTAGTTCCTCAGTTAGGTGGTAAACCGATTTTTGTACTCTGATGTCCTTGGGTAGGTGGAGGAAGTCTGGAAGGGCATCTAGGAATCTTTGGGTTGTCTTTGTGTTGGCTTTAGATGATCCTTGGTTGAGGTCTGATGAGATTATTTGTTGTGATTGCAAAGGTAATAAAGTGGTGGTCCGATAGTCCAGGATTATGAGGAAAAACATTAAGATCCACAATATTTATTTCATGGGACAAAACTAGGTCCAGAGTATGACTGTGGCAGTGAGTAGGTCCGGAGATGATGTCTCCGAATGCCTTTTGGAGTGGGTCTGTGGACTTTTCCATGTGAATATTAAAGTCACCAGAAATGTGAATATAATCTGCCATGACTACAAAGTCCGATAGGAATTCAGGGAACTCAGTGAGGAACGCTGTATATGGCCCAGGAGGCCTGTAAACAGTAGCTATAAAAAGTGATTGAGTAGGCTGCATAGATTTCATGACTACAAGCTCAAAAGACGAAAATGCAGTCATTTACTTTTGTAAATTGAAATTTGGTATCGTAAATGTTAGAAACACCTCCGCCTTTGCGGGTTGTGCGGGGGGATATGGTCACTAGTGTAACCAGGAGGAAAGGCCTCATTTAACACAGTAAATTCATCAGGCTTAAGCCATGTTTCAGTCAGGCCAATCACATCACGATTATGATCAGTGATTAGTTCATTGACTATAACTGCCTTGGAAGTGAGGGATCTAACATTAAGTAGCCCTATTTTGAGATGTGAGATATCACAATCTCTTTCAATAATGACAGGAATGGAGAAGGTCTTTATTCCAGTGAGATTGCTAAGGCGAACACCGCCATGTTTAGTTTGCCCAACCTAGATTGAGGCACAGACACGGTCTCAATGGGGATAGCTTAGCTGACTACACTGACTATGCTAGTGGCAGACTCCACTAAGCTGGCAGGGTGGCTAACAGCCAATATGTTTTGACCATGACAGTTTACAATCTAGGGTTACTCCAAGCAGTTTAGTCATCTCAACTTCCTCAATTTCCACATGATTTATTTCAAGATTTACTTTAGGGTTTAGTGAGTGTTTTGTTCCAAATACAATTATTTTAGTTTTAGAAATATTTAGGGCTAACTTATTCCTTGCCACCCACTCTGAAACTGACAGCAGCTCTTTGTTGAGTGTTGCAGTCATTTCAGTCGCTGTAGTAGCTGACGTGTATAGTGTTGAGTCATCCGCATACATAGACACTCTGGCTTTACTCAAAGTCAGTGGCATGTAGTTTGTAAAAGTTGAAAAAAGCAAGGGGCCTAAACAGCTACCCTGGGGAATTCCTGATTCTAACTGAATTATATTTGAGAGTCTTCCATTAAAGAACACCCTCTGTGTTCTGTTCAACAAATAACTCTTTATCCACATTATAGCAGTGGGTGTAAAGCCATAACACATATGTTTTTCCAGCAGCAGACTATGCTCAATAATGTCAAAAGCTGCACTGAAGTCTAACAAGAAACCCCCCCCAATCATTTTATCATCAATTTATCTCAGCCAATCATCAGTCATTTGTGTAAGTGCTGTACTTGTTGAGTGTCCTTCCCTATAAGCATGCTGAAATTCTGTTGTCAATTTGTTTACTGTGAAATAGCATTGTATCTCGTCAAACACCATTTTTTCCAGAAGTTTACGAAGGGTTGGTAACAGGCTTATTGGTTGGCTATTTGAGCCAGTAAAGGGGGCTTTACTATTCTTGGGTAGCAGAATGACTTTAGCTTCCCTCCAGTTCTGAGGGCACATGCTCTCTAGTAGGCTTAAATTGAAGATGTGGCAAATAGGAGTGGCAATATCGTCTGCTATTATCCTCAGTAATTTTCCATCCAGATTGTCAGACCTCAGTGGCCCCGGTGGCTTGTCATTGTTGATAGACAACAACAACAAAAAATTCCCCTCTTCCACACTGACTTTACGGAATTCAAAAGTACAATTATTGTCTTTCATAATTTGGTCCGATATACTTGGATGTGTAGTGTCAATGTATGTTACTTGCATGTCGTCCCTAAGTTTGCTTATCTTGCCAATGAAAAAGTAATTAATGTTGTTTGCAATATCAGTGGTCTTTGTGGTGAATGAGCCATCTGATTCAATGAATGAAGGAGCCGAGTTGGCTTTTTTTCCCCCAAAATGTAATTTAAGGTGCCCCAAAGCTTTTTACTATCATTCTTCATATAATCTATTTTTGTGGCTTTGTATTGTTTATTTTTATTTTTATTTCTACACGTGCTTCTACACCTGCATTGCTTGCTGTTTGGGGTTTTAGGCTGGGTTTCTGTACAGCACTTTGAGATATCAGCTGATGTACGAAGGGCTATATAAATAAATTTGATTTGATTTTGATTTGATTTTGTTTAGTCACAAGATTTCTTAATTTGCAGTATGTTTGCCAATCAGTTGGGTTGCCAGACTTAATTGCCATACCTTTTGCCCCATCCCTCTCAACCATACAATTTTTCAATTCCTCATCAATCCATGGGGATTTAACAGTTTTTACAGTCATTTCTTAATGGGTGCTTGCTTATTAGTAACTGGAATAAGTAGTTTCATAAATGCGTCAAGTGCAGCGTCTGGTTGCTTCTCATTACACACCACAGACCAGCAAATATTGTTTACATCATCAACATAGGAATCACAACAAAACTTATTGTATGACCTCTTATACACTATAATAGGCCCAGCCTTTGGAACTTTGGTTTTCCTAGATATGGCTATTATATTGTGATCATTACATCTTATGGATTGCGTCTGAAGCTGGGCTTGCAGCACGGCTATCCTCGCCATAAGGCGAGGATAGCCGAGTACAGCGATTATGAGTACAGCGATTGCAATTAGAAGGCATAATGTTAATGTTACTACTTAGCTTCTGCTGGTGGAGGTCGTGTAGAACCATGTCCAGATAAAGTGTCCGGGGTGAACAAGTTGAATGATTGAGGGAAAAATACGGTAACGGTAATTAAAAAGTAAAAACCGTAAAGTTGTCAGGTAGCAAAGAAACTTTAGCAACAAACCGCACAGCAGCATGCAAACATGTCTACAAGTTGTGACCGGAAATGACGATAATGTATGTTTTGTTTTGACAAATCTCTCTCGTTGATATGAAAGAGAAGGTCCTTATGCTTCCAAAACTGTACCGCAAGAGACGCATCTTAATGTTAATGTAAATACTGTTCGGCGCTAAATTTGGCGAAATGAGGGACCATGTAAAAATGGCTAGCTGGAGCTTGTGTGAGCGGTTGCCTGTGAATGACCTCAACCGCTATTACTTAATGTTGATTGGTTTTGGTTCTGAGTCGTTACAGACTGTCTGGCAAGAACAAGGTGAATGTGTCCATAACCAGAGGTTTATTACACACTGAACAACAATATCAACACAACATGTAAAGTGTTGGTCCCATGTTTCATGAGCTGAAATGAAATCCCAGAAATGTTCACAATTTGTTTTTTGCATCCCTGTTAGTGAGCATTTCTCATTTGACAAGATAATCCATCCACCTGACAAGTGTGGCATATCAAGAAGCTGATTAAACAGCATGATCATTACACAGGTGCACCTTGTGCTGGGGACAATAAAAGACCACTCTGAAATGTGCAGTTGTCACACAACACAATGTCACAGATGTCTGAAGTTTTGAGGGAGTGTGCAATTGGCATGCTGACTGCAGGAATATCCACCAGAGCTGTTGCCACAGAATGTAATCCTAATTTCTATACCATAAACCGCCTCCAAAATTGTTTTTAAAAAATTGGCATTACGTCCAACCGGCCTCACAACCACAAACCACGTTTGTGTGGGTGAGTGGTTTGCTGATGTCAACGTTGTAAACAGAGTGCCCCATGGTAGAGTTATGGTATGGCAGGCATAAGCTATGGACAACAAACACAATTGCATTTTATTGATGGCAATTTGAATGCACTGAGACGAGCTCCTGAGGCCCATTGTCATGCCATTCATCCACCGCCATCACCTCAGCATGATAATGCAAGGCCCCATGTCTTAAGGATCTGTACACAATTCCTGGAATCTGAAAATGTCCCAGATCTTCCATGGCCTGCATACTCACCAGACATGTCACCCATTGAGCATGTTTGGGATGCTCTGGATTGACGTTGTCAAGGAAATTCTTACACAGTGGGACATGAAGTCAAAGTTAAATGAATCATTGTTTAATAACAGTTAACTGGAGATGTTCCAACCAACTTCGTGCACCATGTACACATGCCGATTAGAAGCTCCAACAGGGCAGTCCCGTTAGTTCTCTTATATACTTACACAGACAGTAATATTTGCATGATTTAGCTTATTCATTATTCGTTTGCTATCATTCATGTGACTGATTTCTATCATTCATGTGACCAATTGCTATCATTCATGTGATCAATTGCTATCATTCATGTGACCGACCAATAATGGTTCATGCATGTGGCAGACCAATACCTCACGAGGCTTCTTCTCTCCAAGCTGAGTGTCACGGATTCCCCAGGTACTGCTGCTCATTCGGTGCACCAGTTCCGGAGGTCTACGTCACCGGCATCTAGGCGTCACTGAACTGTCTAATTACGCATTAACCCTCCCGACAATAAATCTTCCTAAAACACAGTCAAAACTTGTTCCCCAGCCAAACTTTGCTTCCTCATTGGCTGATGATGATAGCCACTCTGACCTGGAGAGGGAGGGGTCAATAAAACTAGTCTTTCGTCTCTGTGTTTCATAATTTTCCTTCAATTCACAAGAGGCTGAATGTATCTCACTGGAGAAAGCAATGGAGCAAGAGAAACATCGCCCCTCTGTCTCTTTATGTGTAGGGCATCTATCCGATGATGTCTGGTCAAAAAGAGTATGACATTGTTGCAGCCCATAACATTGAATGAAATGGAAGCCAGTGAGCATCTCATTGTGTTGTTGTCCTCCGGTGGCCTGTTAGCTAGCTAAAATTGGCCCTTTCCTAAATTAGCCATTGATGGAGATAGGGATTTGCACATTTTAACTAGAGTTTTACTTAATTCTCTGTACTGGCCAATGATAATAATGGTGATTCTGATCCAACCATAAATTCATATATTGTGTCCCTGGCCTAAGAGGATGGAAGTTTAATATGTAGCTACCGTTAGATGTAGAAAGCTAATAATTAGCTAACGGTGCCCCTGAAAGGAAGATAGGCTAGCGAACAAGTATTTTAGCCAGGTAGGCTAGGACAACAAAAAAAGGGTGTACTGTATTACAGAGTGGGAGGCTGTTTCGCCAACATGAAAGAGAGGAGGATGGGATTGAAGTTTCTCTACAAGTAAGTTAGGGTGAGTCAAGATGTTTTTTCTACTTCCACGCACGCACACATAAAGAAATCAAAACCATGGACAGCCACATCATATTAGGCTTACATTGATTGGACTAAATTGTTTTTGCTGTCTTTTAGTCACTGTATTAGACAAAGTGTAGGTCATTTGATGTTGAGGTTGAAATGGTGAAGTTGAAATGGTGCTGTAATAATGGTGGCAGCTCCTGTTTTCTTTGCGACTTGTGTTAACTCTCCATGGTTCTATGTCGGAAACATTAACTTACTTGACCATGCTGTAGTTCATGTAACTGTTTGTTACATGCAATATGCTTTGTGGACTTCACTGGACAGAGGATCTTCCCGGTTTCGTGATGAAACAAAGGTCTGATTGAATTCATTCTACCAATGTGTCTTCTTATTGTCTCGAGCTTAGGCCCTAGATATCATGGTCGCAAGGCATATGAACTAACAGGTTATAGAGGAAACAATGCAATTATCACAACACATATGGCTTTTTTTGCTGCCTTGGCTTCCCCAGTGATTTTAACCACGCACCACTACTGGTCCCATGACTCTTAGGTGTAATGTAATGGACCTGAGAGTCATGATCAACAGCTAGTTTTTTTGCATGACCGAACTGCTGTTGTGCATACCTTCCTATGCTGTCATCCCTCTCTCCATCCTATGCTGTCATCCCTCTCTCCATCCATCCTTCCTTTACACTGTTACCACTGATACTTTATACAGGAAAGGAAAAAGAGAACCACGCTGTTGTCTTCCACCTGGTTGGAACTCGCACACATCACTTAGGAGCATGTTCCATTCCCTCCAACCGTGAGGGGAAATTACCCAGCTAACACATACCATTCTGAGTAACATATGTTTCTCAGAGCTAGGTGAGATTGTGGTTGTCCTATGGTTATTTTGCATACGACTTTCCCACAACTTTCTGGGAATGTTGAGTTTAAATGCTCACGTTTGGAACATTCTCAGCACATTTAAGGAACTTAACAAAAACCATTTTCTTGGTATTTAATTACTTTAACAGAATGTTTCCTAAAAGTTCAAACATGGAAGGAACATTCTCCAACAGGTTTGACATTGGGAATGTTCTCAAATAGTTCAGAGAATGTTAAGAAACAATGTTATTCTGTGGGAATTTCAGTACTTCAGCCTAACGTTTCCTACAGGTGTCATCATGGTTCTATTTAAAGTAATGTTCTCAAATTGTTCTGAAAACGTTAAGAAAACTTTCTATAAAAAAACATTCAGATAATGTTCAAAGAATGTAATTTAAAAACATATACATTCCATTCTCAACAAGAAAACGTTCTGTCCTCTATCTTGTGAATTGTGTTCAGGTGTGCTGGCCAAGCCCACTAATTGGCAACACCTGATCATAATGAGCAGTTGTTTCCTTTGAAATGGGTTCTGTTTGAATAGACTAAAGTGAACAGCTTTGTATGCATAAAAATAGATGGCAAGCTAGCTTTATCCTGGTGGAGCAGTGGACTAATTCCATGGATAGATAACAGAAGGTGATAGGTTTGAAACCCACTGATGCCATGTCACAATACAAATAAATGTATGTGCATGATTAATGCCTAAGGAAATACATTTTCATGTGTCCTAACTGTGCTTAGAAATCTCCATCTCTCTTCAGATGACAAGTGCTTACCAAAAGATTAGGAATGAATGTAGAGTAAGCATTGTTGTTGCTATTTAACTATTTTGCTTCTACAACACTTTAGTTCTCAATGAGAAATATTCCACACTGGTGGCTTTCCAGACTCCATGGTTAAAAATAGGCCTTGTAGGCTACTGTAATCTCGGCAAACAAAGACCTGTAGCCTTACAGCATTACGTTTTCCCCCTAAGCTCCACGGTTGAGTGTATTTACTTTTTTCACAGGGGAAAGAAGCCATAACAGGTGTATATAGTATTTCATTTCACCGTGAGGTAATATTTTCCAGGTAAAAACAGGCACGCATCCACATGTTATTCATTATGCATGTATTCTGTGTTGGCCAATGAGGTGTGATGGTACGCCATAACAGGATGCAAGTCCTACTACAAGAAGAGACGGAAGAGTCTCTGAGGTTTGCCACTTGTCAAAGTGTGGTGCACTGTATACTTGTAGGTGGCACATGAGTTATGAGTTAAATTCTGCTTTAGTCTACCTGCTAGTCACAAACCTCAATATGCCCTACTTATCATTTGTGAGAGGTTAAGAAACAGTGGGTACTGCTATACTTTCAAGATTTAGAGAGCTATTTTCTTTATTTCTTTCATATTTTTTTAGAAAGCTATTTAGAGGGAACTGATTCCATCTGGTTTAATTTGGACATGTATATTTTATACAGTCCAACTCTGCTTCCAGATGGGAGTGAGAACAGAACACAGCTCCTCTCCTCTTTGACATCTGTTGCTCACCTGCATAGTTCACGCAGGATAACAGGAATGAATTGACATCATCTAATGAGTTACATGGGCTAAACTCTGTACGCTACCCACAATGCTCTCAGATGACCTTGGATGAACTGAGACGAAAGAGCAGGATATAATTGTTTACCTATTGGTCCTATATAGCTGTGTCTGTCTGTTATAGAAACCAATAACAACATTACCCATTGGCCAATGCAACAAAAATGAAGATAACCTCTCATTGTTTACCTACTGGTCCTAATTATCTGTGTCTGTCTGTTTTAGAAACCAATAGCATGAAACAATACACCAATACAACCCAACCTGTCTGTGACCCTCTCTGATTTATAATAACACGGTGTCAAGGAAAAATAAAGATGTCAGAATGAGACAATCTAAGGCGTTGTTGCCCAACGTTGCAATATCAGTCGGAGCTATTTTGGAAAATGGTTGGAGGGGCTGTCAAGTTCAGTCTCCATGCTAGGAGGCATTAACACCCCCTCCTCCCATACCTCCTTCCCCCATCACATCTACCTCTTACCAAAGACTTGAGAGAGAGAGTGTGTTGCCACAAGAAAAGGGCAACCAGTGAAGAACAAACACCATTGTAAATACAACCCATATTTATGTTTATTTATTTTCCCTTTTGTACTTGTGTACTTTTGCACATCATTACAACACTGTATATAGACATAACATGACATTTGAAATGTCTTTATTCTTTTGGAACTTCTGTGTGTGTAATGTTTACTGTTAATTTGTATTTGTTTATTTCAGTTTTGTTTATTATCTACTTCACTTGCTTTGGTATGTAAACATGTGTTTCCCATGCCAATAAAGCCCTTGAATTGAATTCAATTGAGAGGTGGGGAGAGAGAGAGGGGGGGAGGAGAGGAGGGGAGAGAGGGGGGAGAGAGAGGGGGGGAGAGAGGGGGGAGAGGGAGAGAGGGGGAGAGAGAGAGGGGGAGAGAGAGAGAGGGGGGAGAAAGAGAGGGGGGGAGAGAGAGAGGGGGGGGGGAGAGAGAGAGGGGGAGAGAGAGGGGGGAGAGGGGGGAGGGGGAGGAGAGAGAGGGGGGGAGGGGAGAGGGGGGAGAGGGGAGGGGAGGAGAGAGAGAGGGGGGGAGAGAGAGAGAGAGGGGGAGAAGGGGGAGAGAGAGGGGGGGGAGAGAGAGAGGGGGAGAGAGAGAGGGGGGAGAGAGAGAGAGGGGAGAGAGGGGGGGAGAGAGGGGGAGAGAGAGAGAGGAGAGAGAGGGGGGGAGAGAGAGAGGGGGAGGAGAGAGAGGGGGGGAGGAGAGAGAGGGGGAGGGGGAGAGGGGGGAGGAGAGAGAGAGAGAGAGAGGGGGGGAGGAGGAGAGAAAGAGAGGGGGGGGGAGAGGGGGGAGGGGGGGGAGAGAGGGGGAGAGGGGAGAGAGGAGAGAGAGAGGGGGGGAGGAGAGAGAGGGGGGGAGAGAGAAAAGAGAAGGGGGAGAGAGAGAGAGAACAGGAGAAAAAGGAGTGATACATGTTGTTTGTGTGTCCTCTCTCAGGTCATGTTGCTGTAGGCGATGGCTGGGCGGGCGGGCGTGGCCCAGGTGTGTTATGACTCTGTGAACAGCGGAGGTATAAGGGTAATATCCCCAGCCTCCATGATTTGAAGATATTACTCTCGACAGGTTTAAAACTTTCTGGAAGAGGCAGTCTATGTTCTCACCTGCCAGGAAAAACAAGATATCAGAAGAGATATCAATGTTGAGGCAATATGTTAATTAGCCTGTTGCTTCACTCACCATTGAGTGTGATTCAGACAAAAAGCAAACACATCTTCTTTAAAAATGGAATGGAGTGAAATTAAAGCATAATCTTTTTCAATGCTAATATCACACAGTATTTTTATTCTACACGTCATTCTGTGGCACATTGATGCAAAAGAGGCCCTGTTACGCTTTGGTTGAGGTCGTTTTCTCTATTGAAAGGCCTTATTTTAACTAGAAAGGGTCTGTGCCAGAAAACCACACTCATTATTACAGGAAAGAATGTTCAATGTGTCAGTCCCAGAGAGTTAGAGAGGGAACAGAAAATGTCTGTCTGGTGTGCTATGGTGCCAGACTAGGAGCGGGGCTTCCACCCTGCGAGGCCATCTCTCTGTTGCCCACCATGCAGAGAACTACTGGAATATCGCAGAGACAATTAACATACTGTATGTGAACACACACAAACATACACTCAAAAAACTACACATGCATTTCATGAACATACACAAGCAAGGACACCCTGGTAGCTGTACCTTGCGAAAGTATGAGTGAAAGTACGAGTGCCTTGCGAAAGTATTCGGCCCCCTTGAACTTTGCGACCTTTTGCCACATTTCAGGCTTCAAACATAAAGATATAAAACTGTATTTTTTTGTGAAGAATCAACAACAAGTGGGACACAATCATGAAGTGGAACGACATTTATTGGATATTTCAAACTTTTTTAACAAATCAAAAACTGAAAAATTGGGCGTGCAAAATTATTCAGCCCCTTTACTTTCAGTGCAGCAAACTCTCTCCAGAAGTTCAGTGAGGATGTCTGAATGATCCAATGTTGACCTAAATGACTAATGATGATAAATACAATCCACCTGTGTGTAATCAAGTCTCCGTATAAATGCACCTGCACTATGATAGTCTCAGAGGTCCGTTAAAAGCGCAGAGAGCATCATGAAGAACAAGGAACACACCAGGCAGGTCCGAGATACTGTTGTGAAGAAGTTTAAAGCCGGATTTGGATACAAAAAGATTTCCCAAGCTTTAAACATCCCAAGGAGCACTGTGCAAGCGATAATATTGAAATGGAAGGAGTATCAGACCACTGCAAATTTACCAAGACCTGGCCGTCCCTCTAAACTTTCAGCTCATACAAGGAGAAGACTGATCAGAGATGCAGCCAAGAGGCCCATGATCACTCTGGATGAACTGCAGAGATCTACAGCTGAGGTGGGAGACTCTGTCCATAGGACAACAATCAGTCGTATATTGCACAAATCTGGCCTTTATGGAAGAGTGGCAAGAAGAAAGCCATTTCTTAAAGATATCCATAAAAAGTGTCGTTTAATGTTTGCCACAAGCCACCTGGGAGACACACCAAACATGTGGAAGAAGGTGCTCTGGTCAGATGAAACCAAAATTGAACTTTTTGGCAACAATGCAAAACGTTATGTTTGGCGTAAAAGCAACACAGCTCATCACCCTGAACACACATCCCCACTGTCAAACATGGTGGTGGCAGCATCATCTATATAAGGTTTCTATATAAGGGCCTGACAGCATTTTTGTGCTTTTTCTTCAGCAGGGACAGGGAAGATGGTTAAAATTGATGGGAAGATGGATGGAGCCAAATACAGGACCATTCTGGAAGAAAACCTGAAGCCTGCAAAAGACCTGAGACTGGGACGGAGATTTGTCTTCCAACAAGACAATGATCCAAAACATAAAGCAAAATCTACAATGGAATGGTTCAAAAATAAACATATCCAGGTGTTAGAATGGCCAAGTCAAAGTCCAGACCTGAATCCAATCGAGAATCTGTGGAAAGAACTGAAAACTGCTGTTCACAAATGCTCTCCATCCAACCTCACTGAGCTCGAGCTGTTTTGCAAGGAGGAATGGGAAAGAATTTCAGTCTCTCGATGTGCAAAACTGATAGAGACATACCCCAAGCGACTTACAGCTGTAATCGCAGCAAAAGGTGGCGCTACAAAGTATTAACTTAAGGGGGCTGAATAATTTTGCACGCCCAATTTTTCAGTTGATTTGTTAAAAAAGTTTGAAATATCCAATAAATGTCGTTCCACTTCATGATTGTGTCCCACTTGTTGTTGATTCTTCACAAAAAAATACAGTTTTATATCTTTATGTTTGAAGCCTGAAATGTGGCAAAAGGTCGCAAAGTTCAAGGGGGCCGAATACTTTCGCAAGGCACTGTATGTAAACCACCACCACCCACAAACATACATACATACACAATGTCGTGTCTTTGTCTATGCTGGATTAAGTGATATGACATGCTATTCTCTAAAATCCTTTCTCCGTAATTAATATTACTTGATTTAGCTAATCATGTAAATGTAATTAACTAGAGAGTCGGGGCACCACAAAATAAAATTTATAGAGCTGTTATCTTCCAAATAAACTCTTAAAGACCTAGTAATATTTTACATCAATAGCAGTCAATATTAATCGTCACCTTAATTCAGTCTCATCTGAATGTTGTAAATTCTTGGTTATCTTCACGAACCCTGGCTAACAAGTTGAATCAGCAATACAAAATTGGGTTTAATTATTTATTTACTAAATACCTAACTAATCACACAGAATTACATATGCACAGAATGAATTATACCTTGATTACAAATTACGTCATAAAGGAAAACGTCCCTAGCAGGAGGAACAGATATGACAGCTGGTTACACAAAAGAAAAGGGGCTGGGTTTGAGTGAAAGAGCGGGAAGACTGAGGAACAACGGGCGAATCTGTGCTATCGTAAATACAGTATCTTATGCATTCTAAATTACCGCCCATTTGGAAAAGGAAAATGCAATAAATATTTACTCTGAGATGCGCTTTGGTAGGTTGGTGGTAGATGGAAGGCCGTGTTGCCAAACCGAGTCCTTTGTCCTTTGCAGAATGTCTATAGTGGTAAATTGAAAACGTTGTAGTAACGTAGTTGTGTGGTAGACGGGATACTCTGTCTGTTCTTTCCAAGCCTACGTTTGCAGCTGCTGTTGCTAACTCAACAGCTAGGAGATATCACTTCTGTAGTGAACAAGAGTTCAAAGTTCATACCATTCGCAACCAAAGCTCACGCTGAGGTTGGCTTAGTTCTGTAGTTGACATGTTAGTCCTTTAAACGCAGAGGCTGCAGACCTCACGTACTTGGTACAGGAGGTTACATTTTCATCAAGGCTTTACATAGTGGAGCGAGAAGGGTGTGTTTGAAAAGTTTTATAACCCATGTCTCTTCACAGGGGCGGGCCACTGATTGAGCAGAGCCCTAACCTTATGAAAACCGAAATCTCTCATTTGGAAGCTAAAATTACATTGAATCTTTTCACCAAAATGTTTATATTCAAACATTTAAATTGAACAACAATTCCATGTGAATCCGATAACTCTGATGTGTAGACTTTCCACTGTAGAGTTTATGTCATCCTATCATCGATGAGAATGTCTCAGATGACAACCGAACTGACATCATAATCATTAAGTACCACCGCATATGTTCAATTGGTCGGATTACCAGAATATAGTTCATTTCCCCCCACCTTCTGATGTTCCCAGAATCTCTATGTTAACCAAGGGGTTTTCAAATGGCACATCAGTCGGGTTGAGAGAGGAAAAAGGGGGGAAGAGGTATTTATGACTGTCATAAACATACCCCCAGGCCAACATCATGACAATACATACAGTGGGGCAAAAAGGTATTCAGTCAGCCACCAATTGTGCAAGTTCTCCCACTTAAAAAGATGAGAGAGGCCTGTAATTTTCATCATAGGTACACTTCAACTATGACAGACAAAATGAGGGAAAAAAATCCAGAAAATCACATTGTAGGATTTTTTATGAATTTATTTGCAAATTATGGTGGAAAATAAGTATTTGGTTAATAACAAAAGTTTATCTCAATACTTTGTTATATACCCTTTGTTGGCAATGACAGAGGTCAAACGTTTTCTGTAAGTCTTCACAAGGTTTTCACACACTGTTGCTGGTATTTTGGCCCATTCCTCCATGCAGATCTCCTCTAGAGCAGTGATGTTTTGTGGCTGTTGCTGGGCAACACGGACTTTCAACTCCCTCCAAAGATTTTCTATGGGGTTGAGATCTGGAGACTGGCTAGGCCACTCCAGGACCTTGAAATGCTTCTTACGAAGCCACTCCTTCGTTGCCCGGGCGGTGTGTTTGGGATCATTGTCATGCTGAAAGACCCAGCCAAGTTTTATCTTCAATGCCCTTACTGATGGAAGGAGGTTTTCACTCAAAATCTCACGATACATGGCCCCATTAATTCTTTCCTTTACATGGATCAGTCGTCCTGGTCCCTTTGCAGAAAAACAGCCCCAAAGCATGATGTTTCCACCCCCATGCTTCACAGTAGGTATGGTGTTCTTTGAATGCAACTCAGCATTCTTTGTCCTCCAAACACGACGAGTTGAGTTTTTACCAAAAAGTTATATTTTGGTTTCATCTGACCATATGACATTCTCCCAATCTTCTTCTGGATCATCCAAATGCTCTCTAGCAAACTTCAGACGGGCCTGGACATGTACTGGCTTAAGCAGGGGGACACGTCTGACACTGCAGGATTTGAGTCCCTGGCGGCGTAGTGTGTTACTGATGGTAGGCTTTGTTACTTTGGTCCCAGCTCTCTGCAGGTCATTCACTAGGTCCCCCCGTGTGGTTCTGGGATTTTTGCTCACCGTTCTTGTGATAATTTTGACGCCACGGGGTGAGATCTTGCGTGGAGCCCCAGATCGAGGGAGATTATCAGTGGTCTTGTATGTCTTCAATTTCCGAATAATTGCTCCCACTGTTGATTTCTTCAAACCAAGATGCTTACCTATTGCAGATTCAGTCTTCCCAGCCTGGTGCAGGTCTACAATTTTGTTTCTGGTGTCCTTTGACAGCTCTTTGGTCATGGCCATAGTGGAGTATGGAGGGTGACTGTTCGAGGTTGTGGACAGGTGTCTTTTATACTGATAACAAGTTCAAACAGGTGCCATTAATACAGGTGACGAGTGGAGGACAGAGGAACCTCTTAAAGAAGAAGTTACAGGTCTGTGAGAGACAGAAATCTTGCTTGTTTGTAGGTGGCCAAATACTTATTTTCCACCATAATTTGCAAATAAATTCATTAAAAATCCTATAATGTGATTTCCTGGATTTTTCTCATTTTGTCTGTCATAGTTGAAGTGTACCTATGATGAAAATTACAGGCCTCTCTCATCTTTTTAAGTGGGAGAACTTGCACAATTGGTGGCTGACTAAATACTTTTTTGCCCCACTGTACATACATACATGCATACATACATACATACATACATACATACATACATACATACATACATACATACATGCAAACATACATGCATGCATACATGCATACACTACATGACCAAAAGAATGTGGATACCTGCTCATCAAACATCTCATTCCATAAGCCAACACCTCTCATCACCCCGAGAACACCGTCAAATGACACAAACCCCCCAAAAATCTATTTCAATTCCAGGTTGTAAGGCAAAAAAATAGGAAAAATGCCAGGGGGGTGAATACTTTCACAAGCGACTGTACATATGAGATGAGTAATGGTCCTCCAGTCCACCTGGCCATGCTGCTGTTCCAGTTTCAACTGACCTGAGCCCTAGGACCATGCCCCAGGACTACCGGACATGATGACTCCTTGCTGTCCCCAGTCCACCTGGCCATGCTGTTGCTCCAGTTTCAACTTCCACCTGACTGTGCTGCTGCTCCAGTTTCAACTGTTCTGCCTTATTATTATTCGACCATGCTGGTCATTTATGAACATTGGAACATCTTGGCCATGTTCTGTTATAATCTCCACCCGGCACAGCCAGAAGAGGACTGGCCACCCCACATAGCCTGGTTCCTCTCTAGGTTTCTTCCTAGGTTTTGGCCTTTCTAGGGAGTTTTTCCTAGCCACTGTGCTTCTACACCTGCATTGCTTGCTGTTTGGGGTTTTAGGCTGGGTTTCTGTACAGCACTTTGAGATATCAGCTGATGTACGAAGGGCTATATAAATAAATTTGATTTGATTTGTAATTCAAGATATGTCAACATTATTGAAGTGATTGGTGTTCTGTTTATTAAAGCGGCAAGTGATTTTAAGTCTATGTCTATAAATAGCCATCACTAGCCTATGTGCTAGTATTGGCTATTTAACAGTCTGATGGCCTTGAGATATAAGTTGTTTTTCAGTCTCTCTGTCCCAGCTTTGATGCACCTGTACTGATCTTACCTTCTGGATAATAGCGGGGTGATCATGCAGTGGCTCGGGTGGTTGTTGTCCTTGATAATCTTTTTGGCCTTCTTGTGATGTCGGGTGCTGTAGGTGTCCTTGAGGGCAGGTAGTTTACCCCGGTGATGCGCTGGGCAGACTGCACCACCCTCAAGAGAGCCCTGCAGTTGCGGGCGGTGCAGTTGCTGTACCAAGCGGTGATACAGCCCGATATGATGCTCTCAATTGTGCATCTGTAAAAGTTTTTGAGGGTTTCAGGTGCCAATCCAAATTTCTTCAGCCTCCTGAGTTTGAAAAGGCGCTGTTGCGACTTCTTCACCACACTGTCTGTGTGGGTGGACCATTTCAGTTTGTCTGCGATGTGTACACTGAGGAACTTGAAGCTTTCCACTAGAGGTCGACCGATTATGATTTTTCAACGCCGATATCGATACCGAATATTGGAGGACCAAAAAAAGCCAATACCTGTTAATCGGCCAATTTTTATATATTTGTAATAAAGACAATTTCAACAATACTGAATGAACACTTATTTTAAGTCAATATAATACATCAATAAAATCAATTTAGTCCCAAATAAATAATGAAACATGTTCAATTTGGGTTAAATAATGCAAAAACAAAGTGTTGAAGAAGAAAGTAAAAGTGCAATATGTGCCATGTAAAAAAGCTAACGTTTAAGTTCCTTGCTCAGAACATATGAAAGCTGGTGGTTCCTTTTAGCATGAGTCTTCAATATTCCCAGGTAGAAGTTTTAGGTTGTAGCTATTATAGGACTATTTCTCTCTATACCATTTGTATTTCACATACCTTTAACTATTGGATGTTCTAATAGGTACTTTAGTATTGCCAGCCTAATCTCGGGAGTTGATAGGCTTGAAGTCATAAACAGCGCAATGCTTGAAGCACAGCGAAGAGCTGCTGGCAAATGCAGGAAAGTGCTGTTTGAATGAATGCTTACGAGCCTGCTGCTGCCTACCACCGCTCAGTTAGACTGAATGCTCTGTCAAATCATAGACTTAATTAACGGTCTTTGTTCGGAAGAAATCGTCTTCACACAGTTCGCAACGAGCCAGGCAGCCCAAACGGCTGCATATACCCTGACTCTGCTTGCACAGAACGCAAGAGAAGTGACCCAATTTCCCTAGTTAAAAGAAATTCATGTTAGCATTCAAAATTAACTAAATATGCAGGTTTAAAAATATATACTTGTATATTGATTTTAAGAAAGGCATTGATGTTTATGGTTAGGTACACATTGGTGCAACAACAGTGCTTTTTTAGCGAATGCGCTTGTTAAATCACCCATTTGGCGAAGTAGGCTGTGATTCAATGATAAATGAACAGGCACCACATCAATTACATGCAACGCAGGACAAGCTAGATAAACTATTAATATCATCAACCATGTGTAGTTAACTGGTGATTATGTTAAGATTGATTGTTTTTTATAAGATAAGTTTAATGCTAGCTAGCACCTTACCTTGGCTCCTTGCTGCACTTGCATAACAGGTGGTCAGCCTACCACGCAGATTTTGGACACCGATTGTTATGAAAACTTGAAATCGCCCCTAATTAATCATCCATTCCGATTAATCAGTTGACCTCTACTTACCTTCACTGAGGTCCCATCGATGTGGATAGGGGGGTGCTCCCTCTGCTGTTTCCTGAAGTCCATGATCATCTCCATTATTTTGCTGACGTTGAGTGAGAGGTTATTTTCCTATCACCACACTCCCAGAGCCCTCACGTCCTCCCTGTAGGCTGTCTTGTCATTGTTGGTAATCAAGCCTACTACTGTTGTGTCGTCTGCAAACTTGATGTTTGAGGTGGCGGCTTGCTTGGCCACACAGTCATGGGTGAACAGGGAGTACAGGAGTGGGCTGAGCACGCACCCTTGTCGGGCTCCAGTGTTGAGGATCAGCGGAGTGGAGATGTTGTTTCCTACCTTCACCACCTGGTGGCAGCCCGTCAGGAAGTCCAGGCCCCAGTTGTGCAGGGCGGGGTTCAGACCCAGGGCCTCGAGCTTGATTATGAGCTACTATGGTGTTTAATGCCGAGCTATAGTCAATGAACAGCATTCTTACATAGGTATTCCTCTTGTTCAGATGGGAAAGGGCAGTGTGCAGTGTGATGGTGATTGCATCGTCTGTGGATCTATTCGGGCGGTAAGCAAATTGAATTGGGTCTAGGGTGACAGGTAAGGTAGAGGTGATATGAGCCTCGACTAGTCTCTCAAAACACTTTGTGACGGAAGAGAGTGCTACGGGGCGATAGT
Organism: Oncorhynchus tshawytscha; assembly: GCF_018296145.1. NCBI lineage: Eukaryota > Metazoa > Chordata > Actinopteri > Salmoniformes > Salmonidae > Oncorhynchus > Oncorhynchus tshawytscha. Next base: position 45,929,377 of record NC_056447.1, on the reverse strand, counting down.
CATTTAGTTCAGTTCCCTTTGCTTTCTTGGGTACAGGAACAATGGTGGCCATCTTGAAGCATGTGGGGACAGCAGACTGGGATAGGGAGAGATTGAAAATGTCCGTAAACACACCTGAGCTAGCTGGACTGCGCATGCTCCGAGGCCTCGGCCAGGGATGCCGTCTGGGCCGGCAGCCTTGCGAGCCCTCTCCAGAGAACGCGTTTCCACTGCTCCAGAGTCCAATGGAGCTGCGTGCTTTACATCACTCCAACAGACGCTTGGCATTGTGCATGGTGAACTTAGGCTTGTGTGCAGCTGCTCGGCCATGGAAACCCATTTCATGAAGCTCCCAACAGTTTTTGAGCTGACATTGCTTCCAGAGGCAGTTTGGAACTCTGTAGTGAGTGTTGCAACCGAGGACAGACAATTTTTACATACAACACTCTTTAGCACTTGGAGATCTCCATCTGTGAGCTTTTGTGGCCTAGCACTTCGCGCCCGAGACGTTGTTGCTCTTAGACGTTTACACTTCTCAATAACAGCATTTACAGTTGACCGTGGCAGCTCTAGCAGGGCAGAAATTTGACAAACTGACTCGTTGGAAAGGAGGCATCCTATGACAGTGCCACATTGAATGTCACTGAGCTCTTCAATAAGGCCATTCTACTGCCACTGTTTTCCTAAGGAGATTTCATGGCTGTGTGCTAGATTTTATCCACCTATCACCAACAGGTATGGCTGAAATAGCCAAATCCACTCATTTGAAGGCGTGTCCACATACTTTAGTATATATAGTGTACATGAACATTAACAAACTTACACACAAGTACACATTCCCTCAAATACACACACAAACACATACAGACACGCATACAAACAGACATGATAGTACTTGAACATACACTCAAGAAAACACACACACCTCAGGCAGATAAAAACTGTCACTCAAAGTTCAAGTGCAGTGGTCCTGAAATGCACTCCCCAGGCATTTCCCATAATCATGCTAGGGATTTTGGACCAAAGCTCTATAAGATGTACACTACAATGGGAATCGGGTGCCATTTGAGAAACATCAGGGAAGTTGCAGTCTTCTCCTCTGGGGTCCGTCAACAAGATGCCCCACGTCCACAGTGTGTGCACTGATTGTTCCCCCTGTCCCCTAACAAGCATGCACACATTTGTTCCTCATTAAGCCAGAGGAAGCCCTCATCACCGTTCCAGCGGTTCCCCATTAGGGCACTGGTCCTTTAGGGACCACTGGAGGTCCTGGACTGCGGCAGATCTGGGTTCAAATACTAATGCTCGACTGAGCTTGCCTGTTACAATCAAACCAATGGAAAAGTCACAAATGCGCAAACCCTGTTCATCTGGGACTAAAGCAAACTCTAAAAGTATTTCAAAGATTTTCAAATAGTATTTGAATTCAGGTCCTGGAATGTGGTGGCTTGGTGAATTCATT